>NW_025787091.1:0-12120 GCF_021130785.1 Homalodisca vitripennis
TTGATAGCTACAGTTCAGCTATCATCATACAACGTTTCATAAACTTGATTACAGCCGGTATAGGTTCGTAGAACAGTGATTCTTGCAGTCTGTGTATATTTGCCCGTTGGTGGCAATGGTGTAGAGCGAAGATTAAATATATTGATAGCTATTAGAGTGCATTGATAGCTAACACGTTTCTGCTTATCATGCACACGTGTTTTACATAAACTTGTACAGCGGTTTAGTTTCATTGAACAGGATGATTGTGCATCGTATAATTTGCCAGTGGTGCAATGGTTGTAGAGCGAAGTAATACATTGTTAGCTTTAGACGTGATTGATAAGCTACATTCGCTATCATCACAGTTTCATAAACTTGTACAGCGGTTTCGTCATTGAACCAGTGATTGTGATCGTATATTTGCCTGTGGTGCAATGGTTGTAGAGCGAATTAATATATTGATAGCAATTAGAGTGCATTGATAGCTACAGTTCGCCTATCATCAACCCACGTTTCATAAACTTGTATACAGCGGTTTAGTTCGTAGAACAGTGATTGTGCATCGTATATTTGCCGTGGTGCAATGGTGTAGAGCGAAGTGTAAGTAATATATTGATAGCTATTAGAGTGCATTGATAGCTACCAGTTCGCTATCATCACACGTATTTTCATAAACTGTGTACAGCGGTTAGTTCGTTGAAACAGTGATTTGTGCATTCGTGTATATTTTGCCGTGGTGGCAATGTGTGTAGAGCGAAGTAAATCATGATAGCAATTAAGAGTGCAATTGATAGCTACAGTTCGCAATCATCACCCGATGTGCAAAAACTTGAACAGCGGTTAGTTCATTGAACATGATTGTGCTCGTATATTTGCCGTGGTGCAATGGTGAGAGCGAAGTAAATATATCTGATCAAGCAATTAGAGGTGCCATTGAATAGCTACAGTTTTCGCCTATCATCACACGTTTCATAAAACTTGTACAGCGGTTAGTTCTATTGAACAGTGGGATTGTGCATCGTATATTCTTGCCCGTGGTGCAATGGTGGTAGTAGCGAAGTAATATATTGATAGCTATTAGAGTGCATTGAATAGCTACAGTTCGCTATCATCACACGTTTCCATAAACTTGTTACAGCGGGTTAGTTCATTGAACAGTGGATTGTTGCAATCGTATATTTGCCGTGGTGCAATGGTGTAGAGCGAAGTAATATATTGATACTATTAGAGTGCAATGATAGCTAACATTCGCTATCATCACACGTTCATAAACTTGTAACATCGTTAGTTCATTGAACAGTGATTGTGCATCGTATATTGGCCGGTGGTGCTATGTTGTAAAGCGAGTAAATACAATGAAAATCTATTAGAGGTGCATTGATAGCTACAGTTTCGCTACATCATCAACGTTTCATAAACTTGTACAGCGGTTAGTTTCATGAACAGTGATTGTGCATCGTATATTTTGCCGTGTGCAATGGTGTAGAGCTAATTAATATATTGATAGCTATTAGAGTGCAAATTGATAGCTACAGTTCGCTATCATCACATCGTTTCATAACTTGTACAGCGGTTTAGGTCATTGAACAGTGATATGGGCATCCGTATATTGGCCCGTGGTCGCAAGGGTAGAGCGAAGTAATATTTTGGATAGCTATTAGAGTGCCTTATAGCTTTTTTTTTACACAGTTTGCTATCACACACGTTTCAAAACTTGTACCAGCGGTTAGTTCATTGAACAGTGATTGTGCATTCGAGTAAATATTTCGCCGCTGGTGGTCAATTGGTGTAGGAGCGAAGTAATATATTGATAGCTATTAGAGTGCATTGATAGCTACAGTTTCGCTATCATCACACGTTTCATAAACTTGTACAGCGCGGTTAGTTCATTGAACAGTGATTGTGCATCGTATATTTGCCGTGGTGCAATGGTGTAGAGCGAAGTAATATATTGATAGCTATTAGAGTGCATTGATAGCTACAGTTCGCTATCATCACACGTTTCATAAACTTGTACAGCGGTTAGTTCATTGAACAGTGATTGTGCATCGTATATTTGCCGTGGTTGCAATGGTGTAGAGCGAAGTAATATATTGATAGCTATTAGAGTGCATTGATAGCTACAGTTTCGCTATCATCACACGTTTCATAAACTTGTACAGCGGTTAGTTCATTGAACAGTGATTGTGCATCGTATATTTGCCGTGGTGCAATGGTGTAGAGCGAAGTAATATATTGATAGCTATTAGAGTGCATTGATAGCTACAGTTTTGCTATCATCACACGTTTTCATAAACTTGTACAGCGGTTAGTTCGTTGAACAGTGATTGTGCATCGTATATTTGCCGTGGTGCAATGGTGTAGAGCGAAGTAATATATTGATAGATATTAGAGTGCATTGATAGCTACAGTTTTCGCTATCATCACACGTTTCATAAACTTGTACAGCGGTTAGTTCATTGAACAGTGATTGTGCATCGTATATTTGCCGTGGTGCAATGGTGTAGAGCGAATTAATATATTGATAGCTATTAGAGTGCATTGATAGCTACTGTTCGCTAATCATCACACGTTTTCATAAACTTGTACAGCGGTTAGTTCATTGAACAGTGATTGTGCATCGTATAATTTGCCGTGGTGTAAGTGGTGTAGAGCGAAGTAATATATTGATAGCTATTAGAGTGCATTGATAGCTACAAGTTCGCTATCATCCACACGTTTTCATAAACTTGTACAGCGGTTTTAGTTCATTGAACAGTGATTGTGCATCGTATATTTGCCGTGGTGCAATGGTTATAGAGCGAAGTAATATATTGATAGCTATTAGAGTGCATTGATAGCTACAGTTCGCTATCATCACACGTTTCATAAACTTGTACAGCGGTTAGTTCATTGAACAGTGATTGTGCATCGTATATTTGCCGTGGTGGCAATGGTGTAGAGCGAATTAATATATTGATAGCTATTAGAGTGCATTGTTAGCTACAGTTCGCTAACATCACACGTTTCATAAACTTGTACAGCGGTTACTTCATTAAACAGTGATTGAGCATCGTATATTTGCCGTGGTGCAATGGTATAGAGCGAAGTAATATATTGATAGCAATTAGAGTGCATTGATAACTACAGTTTCGTTATCATCGCACGTTTCATAAACTTTGTACAGCGGTTAGTTCGTAGAACAGTGATTCTGCATCGTGTATATTTGTCGTGTTTCCTAAGTGCAATGGAGTAGAGCGAAGTAATATATTGATAGCAAGTACATATGCAGCTCGTTACCCTCACACTTGGATAAATTTGGATTAACAGTTTGATATCCTCACATATTATTATTTTTAAGAATAGCGTTTTAAAATATTCACCTCGATCATTCAACCGAAAATGTTCTGAGACCCTCAGTTGTATATCAGAATCAGCAGATCTCATAGAAGATAGCAAGGTAGTATGGCGCAGAGGGAAGTAGTGGCCACCTCGCATTGATACTGTACCCTCAGGGAGTTATTCAAGTGATGTACATGTAGCATATAGCAATGGCACTACATCCCCTCCTCAGCCGGCTGAACATGTACACTGCCTGAGTGATGTTCCTTGGGGGTATATTTTCAGCCATTGGATATGTCCAGGACTTTGCGTTTGTACTATCCGGCTAGAAAATCCCATTCACGAATAAGCAGCCATCTGATTTTGAAAATGTTTTTTAAACAAATCTCCATTCATTTGATTTAGTAAATCAATTTATAAAGCATTCTAAAAAATAATCTGTCTAAGTTATTTGTTTTTTATCAGTTAAATTAAATATTTAACTATATATTTTAAATAAGTTAACGGAAGGTAAATATACCTGTATGAAATCCGTTAGTGTTTTCATTAAGTGCCACTATGATAAATTGTTTCTACTGCTGGTGCCTTTGATTGTATTTTTGAAAAAAAAATCTTGAATTATTATGAAAAAAAAGAGTTTGTTGGTCATTTTTTCTGTGACAAAGCATTTGATCGTGTAGATCTCGAATTTATCATCCTAAAAGTTTTGAGCTCCATTAAATTTATACCACATAATTACATTTACTTCATTCTCATCTGGAGAAACCGCAGGCAATTGAATTTTGTAAATGGGGACTTGTGGGAGAGGGAGGGGAGAAGTTGTAGAGTGCCACAAGGATCGCTTTTAGGGCCAGTTTCTTTTTTTGGTGAGTACAGAAGATTTAATTTACTTTTTCATGCCTACATATATGGTATTGACACTATTTCTACTGGTATTGTATTGTGTTATCCAGGTTTGATAAGCTGTACACAGAAAAGAGAGGATCATTTTGATTAGTTTTGTTCTATGTTTAGCCAATTCCAAAAAGGCTAGCAAGTGACTGACGGGCTATTTTTAATCAATTATGCACCAACACCAGTTCTAGTTCTGACACTGGAAGTGGGGTGTGGGGGGCTAGGAAACCAGCTGATTTTCTGACTGTCATTGTCCAACCACTCACTAGTCACTCCGAGACAGCTATAATGCACCGATTAACTAATTATTGGACCCACTAAAATAGCACAAGAACTAAATGTCAGGGCCAACAATCAGCATTGAATATGGAAGTAGCATATTATTAACTATGAAAAATTGTTTTTGAAAACTAACTTTTAACCTGCTATCATAAAATTTGGCATTTTCAGAAAGATTTTACATTACGAAAGCCATACAAGAAATATCAAATTCACTGTTAAAGAAATACTCCTGCCAATTAGAGAAGCAAGCATGTGACACAGTTGTGCATTTTTACGACCTAACCTACTGTTGAAGGAGCTGTGCAGGTATTTTGTTCAAAATTGTATTTTTTCATAAAACATATAATTTATTGCTTATTGTTTGCACACAAACAAAGGTAATATATCATTTTTCCACCTGTACCAATTAATAGAATTGCTTAACAATGTGCTCTATATTGTATTATTAAATTAAATTGTCCTATTCTAATTTATCTAATATTTTTATTACTTTTTGGAATATTGTAGCATGGGGAGATAACTTTAGAAGTGAGCTTAAGCCAATTAATGTTGCTCATAGATACATTTTGAATATAGAATTTCGGAAACTGGATTTTGGATATGTCAGTCACTTAACACATCTGTTGTGAATCTATTATATAGTATACATATAACAACATTATAACAGTATTTTAAGATATTCTCATTCCCAATAATATGATAAATTGTTTCTATAATTGGAGAGTACTATATTACAAAATAATAATAAACTAAGTAATGCCTGGTCAATAAGAAATATATATTATATTTTCAAATAGTATCCATCACAATTTCGTAAATTCATTCTATTGTGTTTCTTAATACCTTACTCTTTTCCTCTTCCTTCTCGAGCCTTATAGGCTGCAGTAAATGCATGACGTTTCTACCCAATCTCCAATTCAAATACGTAGTTTAGTTTTCTTACAATCATTTAAATCTCTGAACATCTTTTTCTCTGAACATTTTTATTTTAGATTGTCAATCAAAGCACCCTAATTGAAACTGATGAAAGACTAATGGGTTGGTCCAGCTAATAATATATATATTAAATCCTGATTAATGTTCTTTTGAAGAAATTAAGTTCATGGTGTATTATGTCATACAATGTACCTTCATTTTGTGATACAAAAACCATAAGCGTGCACAGGGTTCATAATTTGGAGATGCCTGGCAAAACCGGGGGAATTGAGGAGGGGTTGTTCCAACAAAAAGAGGGATCTGGGCAGAAAATGTTTGAAAATTGTGATTAAAATTAAGGATTTTGAAGCTTTTTGACTATTGAGCTGTGCATTATTAAAGCTGGTAAGGAGGGGCGGTAGGAATTAGGACAGAGAGGAACAACGCATTACAAACATAATAATATAAATAATACATAAAACCCTGCACCTTCAAGCTGAATAACATAACTCTTGTACTACAGTAGTAGTATGACTTTCGCACCTAAGTTATATAACAAAACCAACTTATTAGTAGGTGCCTGTGCACCTGTGGCACCCCCTGTGTGCACACACAGTGACAAGTACTTACAAATGGTAGAATAAGTTTTGATGTTTAATCTAATTCTCATAGTATTTTACAATTTCTCATAGTTTTAGTCCATGTTTCTAAACACTCTGTACCTTCAACACAACTTATTTAAAATAAGAAAAGATTATATAGCTGCTTTTCTTTAGTGGAAAAAACTAAATTTGTTTGTTTTGCTCCTCCCCCATCTAATCATGGATAAGGCACTAGTTTTGTTTCTTTGAACATCTTGTGTATTTGTTGTTAGTTTCGTACTTAACGTAATGCACAGCTACAGTTGTTGCAATTGACATTTTGTACATCAATCTTCAATACATCATAGTGCCCAAGATCATCTTTTTAGTCTCATTTTATAATAAATTGTATAAAATGTTGTTTTTCATGATTCTGGCAATTTTGTTATGCGACTTTAGTCTTTGAAAGGAATCTGTTCTATCTTATTCAGAGGAGTCTTCACTTGTTATTCTTTCATCACATAATTTAACTGATTTTAAAAACTATTCAAATATTTTTAGTGTTTTACATTTTTTGTTGAACATTGTGTTTATAAATATAGTTTGAAACACCAGATATGCTAACTGGTCACTTGACCAATTATTGCAATACTCAGTGTCCAAGGATATATAAATAACAATGTAACTGTCTAAACTTAAGGTGTAGTATAATGGGTACTGATGGCAGTTATGCTAGGGTAGTCCAGCAACTTTGAGAATGGCTGCTCCTTGGATGGGTAACCGCTAAGTAATCTTGTCATTGTAAGTAGTCCACCCAACCATTGGTGCTAGTCCAAGGTCATCTTTAAGACAATGGTCCGAGGTTATGTCAGAAAACCCTTCACCATAAATTCGCCTGATAAAGCAAGAAATTTTTATTCAAGATTGAAGCCTGTTTTGAAGCTTAATTGGTGTCAATAGGTTTTCTGTTGAGTTAGTGGCTAAAAGAGCAATCTTCTTTGTACTGTTGATGTCTAAATAATCTAGGAAAGGGAGATAAAGAAAATAGGAAATTTTTGAGATAAAGAACAGACACTCTCAGCACTAATACTGTCAACTTTAGGAAGAATAAACTAATCCTCATCAAACAGCTACTCGATACATGTGTAGTGTCAGCTGGTCAGCTGATTTAAAAGATATAGACCACCTGTTTTGTTTTGATCATTATTATACAGTTTAGTCATCATCCTCTCTCTGTAAATATAATAACTATTAATTTTTGACTAATTAACATACCTTTAATTTCTTAATTAGGGAAATTAATTTAGTAAACAGTATCATTCCCTAATAATTGGTGACCCCAGAAAAAAAGGACAAAATTATTCAAGACCCCCGCTTTTATTCCACATTCAATGGAAGATTTGCCCAAAAGGCAAAAACGACATTTTTTTGCGGGACCTCAAGTTGAAGATCTGGCAACGTCATCCTTCAAGGTCAGCAAGCCAAACAATGCTGAAGAGATTCACCATCCTGATAACCAGGACAATGAAAACATGGCGGAACCTGATATATACAAACTGTAGACTCTCCCCCAACGTGTCGTCAATCGGGTAAGTTGGTTCAAAACTTCCACGCCCTTTTGGCCAGAAGAATGTGGAACTATGGTTTGCACGAAGAGTTCGAAGCTCAGTTTTACCATCGACCCATTGTTACACCAGGAGAATACAAGATTTGCATACGCCTGTAAGTCAGCTAGAAGGTCCGCTACGCCTCATGAGGTAAGGGGAATATAATTAAAGCTCCTCCTGTAGCCAACCCCTTACACCGCCGGTCTCAAAAACCGAACTTATCCAAAGGCTCATTTCTCATCTCAGTACCAACCAACGACTAAAACAAATTCTGACGCGGAGGGATAGAAATGGGTATCTCATAAACCATCCTCAATTCCTTCGTCATCTACTATCACTTTTCAGTAACACTCCAAGTACATGGGGGGAGGATCTTATTCGTCCAAACTATGGATCACATCGCCTACCATGCCCCAAGTCCAAGCAATACTGCAGGCCACAACCTCAAGAACAGTTCACTAGAGCAAAACTAGCTCATGTGTTGTCTGACAAGATATTTGAGGTAAGCACCATCAATCCCTTTGAGTACAGTTCAACAGCACACCGCAACTCCGCAATGTAAGGGTATTTTAACTTTGCCACCATACAGTGTGTTTCTCTTACAACCGTAAAACTGTAAATATTGACCATCAGAACTCACCTTGGATCATAAAAGGAATTGAACGGATAGGATTTCTTCAGATCGAGCACAGCACTCTGCGAACCCAATCATCCTGGATCATGGCTCAGAACTTACACGGCCAGGATGGTTCTAAATCATTATTCTAGATCCTCCGATATATGTTTGGTAATCATTTTAAAATATGGTAAAAAAGCCATAATAAATGATATTCAACGCCCTGTAAATTTACTTTCAACACTCCAACAGCATCAATAATGGCGTCTACTGGCTGCTCAAATCTGGAGGACGACGCCCTTCTCATCAGTGACCACGGGTTACTGGTACTGAAATTGTCTCATAAGACAACTGGTTTCTTGATCTCTGCTGCTACCCGCACAGTCAACCTACTACTAAACACAGACCACAACGCCGTGTGACTACGACTTGGTTTGCAAGCGAACTCCATCACAAAATTCCAACACCTACACGGTTTTAGAAAATTTTGGTCTTAAATCTAGGTTTGCGACCACCGCATCTTTGCATGGGAAATTCATCATCGCCTGGAATTGTCACCATGCCCATCATTGGATCTGATTTTCCTTGCTCACGATACGGACTTCTTCCTGACTGTCGCAATCAATCGCTTGATTGATGCTCAACAACTATTTAACTAGTTAAGATGTTCAAACTTCTGAATGCCTCTGTTGCCTAGTGTGAAGACCCTCACCGAGTCCTCTCTATTCACCACGCTGTGGCTTGCTGAGTTTCCTACCCTCACCAGTCGTGCCGGCTGGAACAACGCTCGTAGAGCGTGAAGCATAATACATTACACTTCATCAAGACGACGCCTTGGCCCTCCTACCAATCTCCTTGCCGACCTCGCCGTCTTTGCACCTGATCGCCTTAACATCGCCAAAGCCGGAATTCGATCAGTATGGTTCAAGAAGGGACTCTGCCCGAACGCTCTGGATGGACCCTTGGTCCGTCTCCTCCTCTGCAACGGATTAGGTGTTTCCTAAGAAGGACTGATGGTTGGGGCGGAACCGTGTGGTGACTAACCGTGCTCTAAACGGCTAGAACCATTCCTGACAGCTATCCAGTACGTCACATTCATTGACCTTCAAATCATCAAATTCCGTTGGGTGCACAAACATTTTTCGGTCATTGATCTAGTAAAAGACTTACACCCAACAAGATACCAGTAAACCCTGACGACCATCCCTACAGACTGGCCATAAAACCACGACCAACCCTTTCGGTTTGTTTCGAATTTACCCTTCCATGGGTTTGGACTCAAGAAAATGCCTGTGGACAGGACATTTCAGAGATTTATCGACGAAAGTGGTTATCAGGACTTGATTTTTGTTTCCCCATACATTGATGGACATACTTTATTTTTCCTCACAAAAACATCCGAAACAACATCAAGATCACCTCCGTATCCTTTTTTCAAAGACTCGCAGACTATAGAATCCCTTGTCACACGCTAACAAATGTGTCTTTGAGATTTCCAATAGTTTACCTTTCTAGGCTACGAAGTATCTGACCAGTATGGTACTGAGTACCTCTTCCCGACTCGTATCACCGCTCTTCAGAACTTTCACTCGCTCCGGAAACTGCCAATGGGACTACGTCGTTTTGCTGGGCATGATTAATTTTTTATATAGAAATGAATTCCATTCTCCTTCCTGCATCTCACACTACCAAAGCACCTCTTACACTTGTCTGCTCTTGCAGGCCTCAAAGGAAATCAGAAGATATACCTGGACCACCGAGTTTAGAACAGGCCTTCAAATCAATTGCAAGGAGAATCTCTCTCAATGGCAACTCTGCTCAATCACCCTGACCCAAACGCCTCTCTCACACCCTCGGACTTTTCACTGACCCCCCACGCCATGCACCTCATCAGTGTTGGGGCAGTGCCTTCAACAACTCCGTGCAAGAATTGAAATGGCAACCACTTGCTTTCTTTTTCTCAAATGAACATACTGCAAGACAAATAGAGTGGCCCGCCTACTACCTGTGAACTCTATGCCCGTCCAACTCCCATCAGTAACATCATTTTAGACACATTTTAGAAGCTCAACGTTGTACTATAATTCACTGATCATAAACCATTGGACATTTTGGCTTTCCCCAACAGAGAAAGGATAAACTTTCCCTCCTGTTCAAGTCAATACAACTAATCATTTATTTGCCCAATTCACTACTTGACATTCAAGCACATAATCTGGATTCTGCAAACATCGTTGCCTGACACTTTCTCACGTGTCGATGCCATTTTCAGAATCACAACTGTCGACCACTGTACTCTTTCAACAGGCTCAACGGAGAGGACACTGAACTTCAAGATCTTTTTGAACCGTGACACAGTCATTGAAGCTCAAAGAGAATCACAGTCCCCTGGTTTCAAGAACGTTTGACCTCTTCTGTGACCACTTCTAATCCTTCCAGCTCCGACCTCCAGATTTGTACCTGCTCCTCTCAGAAGACGACTGGTTTTTGACTCTCTAAGCACAACTTAAGTCATCCCGGCACTCAAAGCTTCAGCTCGCCTCATATCTCAACGTTTTGTATTGGCCTAATAATTCAGGCGAGATTTGCCGCACTTGGGACCAAGCTTGGTCCAGCTCTGCACTGCAACGTGGCCAAAGTTTTCACGTCACGTTCACAGTCCACTTGGAACAGTCAATCCACCCATCTGCACGTTTTCCGTCACCATTCCATGTAGACATAAATATTGGACCACTCCCACCAGCTGGCCACGTAACCGATACTGTTTGACCGTTATCTGACAGGTTTACCAGAGTGGCCAGAAGTTCACCCACTTTCAGCAAATCACTGCTGAGGAAGTCCGCCGAAGCTTTGGTGAACTGTTGGATAATCACCCGTTTTGGATGCCCAGAACGTATCACAACGGATCAAGGTCGTCAATTCCGAATCTGTGACTTTTTCAAACGTCTCACCTCTACATTTGGGATTGAACGTCTACCGGACCACCAGTTATCACCCACAACAGCCAATGGTATGGTCGAACGTTTTCACCGTCATCTAAAAGCGGCCATCATCTGTCACCCGGAATTCAAGCTGGCTCCAAGCCCTCCCCCTAGTTCTGCTTGGTATCCGAAACGTATACAGAGAAGATTTAAACAACGTCCCCTCTGCTGAACGTGTATAGACGGAGAACACCCCCTTACGTCTACCTGGATCACTTCCTTGCCAGCCCTACCGGGGTTGGGACGCCAGTGAAGACATCCTCTGACCTTGTTGTCAGGGCTGCAACCGTTCAAACATCTTTCCGCCTACAAACCTGTCTCATGGCTCAGCTCACAACCGCAAACACTCCAGGACATTTGTCTTTCCAGGAATTGATCAACATGCACTCATGTTTTTCTTACGTGACGATACTGGTGCGTCGAGCCCTGCAACCTCCCTACAGCGGACCTCACAAAGTGCTCAGGCGCCGTGACGGACACAAACTGTGACCATCCAGATCGCAGATAGAAGCTCTAAAGTAAGCATTGACAGAGGTGAAGCCTGCTTACATCCTACCTGACCCTTCCCCACAGCCTCAACCAAGAAGGCGCCCACACACACCCGGCACTCAGCACTCGGTAACAACTCTGCTCGCAGATCCGCGGACAAACGCAACACCGAGAGTACGCTACCAGATTTGGCTCGCAGATGTGCGTTTTACCGGCTTGCTCCCTGACTTCCAGTCTCCCTAGGGGGCTCCATGTAGTCCCTCAGCCTTGGTCAGCTGATTTAAAAGATATAGACCTACCTGTTTTGTTTTGGTCATTATTATACAGTTAGTGGTCATCATCCCTCTCTCTTGTAAAATATAATACTATTATTTTGACTAATTACATACCATTAATTTCTTAATTAGGGAATTATTTAGTAACATATCATTCCCTATACATGTAATAGTTCT
>NW_025787092.1:0-16213 GCF_021130785.1 Homalodisca vitripennis
ATATATATAATATATAAGTAGATAAAATATGGGGTTCCTGGCGCACTTTCGGAGCCAACCGAAAAGCAATGTAAAATACTGTTCACATTGTACCAATAAAGAGAAGATGAGAAATAACACAAGCCAAATCTCAATGAAAAATGAACCGAATCTTACAGTCGTTCGTCTCCGCATAGTGTTAAAGCACTGGTTCGGTACATTACTATCTACTTGGTGGAATGAAAGATAATTATCCAAATCGTACAGCTGTTTTTGCTTCTACTTTCTTAAGCTGTGCTTTGTAAAAATGTTGTCAAAGCTGCTACGAATAAAGGAAAAATCTTCGAAATCTTAATAAAATTTAATCAATTTAAAACATTTGTACTTAATACATACTGTATACTTAGAATAAAAAACTTTGCTACTAAATAAACAACATGAATCTCACCTCAGACGCTCGCGTCTTCAGTTGCTAGCATTTGCAGCAAAAACTTACAAAATGAAAGACAAATTTAACGAGTTCATACGAATTTACCAAATACATTTTAAAGAACTAGTTGATACTTTCCTTAAATGATACAGAATTCAAAGAACCTAGCTTGTAAAGTCTTTGGCAGAAAAATAAAACGATCTAATGGAGTGTGTGTTACTCAACTGGCAAAATAATAAAAAAAAGTAAGGGATTACATAATTTAATAACAATTACGCAAGATATTGAACAAGAATGTAAAAAAAAATAAACAAACAGAGAGTGTTTCAGTCGCGTTTTTTTTGTCGATGACATTTTTCCCATATTATACGTTCTTTCAAGATATATCAAGACTTAATGGGATGAATGGCTTAAGAATTTGTGTGAGTATCAAGATTTATCAACATACAATTCATTAAAGAGCATTATAGAATTTTTCTTATAGTAATAGGGGCCACATTTTGTGTGAGAAACAAAAGGTATTACTGTAGATAATATTCCATGTGCAGTTACTATGAAGGATAAAGACAACAAACTCAATGGTTAGTGGGTTATCAAAACAGTACTATGACGTGGGGAGTGGACTGCAAGTTTTAGAGTTAAGACTTTATTCTACAAAGGTAATTGTTATTAATTTCTTTATCTTTAGATAGTCTTGCCTTTCGCAAGTAACAACCAAGTGTAAAATTTTTCATTTTTGTTTAATTCTTTAATTTTTTTGTCTCATCCAAAACAGTCAAAAATCCTGTTCGGTTAAGTGTTCCGCTTTACACACTTCCAACTCGGCAAATTATTGTAAACCCGAATTTAATCTCTCCCCTCCCCCCCCCCCTTCATTTTCTCCAAATTCATGATTCTATGTTTTCTTCCTTTCTTCCAATTCACATTTAAACTTCTATATAATCTTTAAAACTTAACATTCTCCAATCTCATTTAACTCTTTCAAGGAACTCCAGTTTAAATAGAAAAAAATTTAAAGGTTAGCGGAAACAATGAAATTTTGCACCCAATCACTTCGAGAAGTCGAGGGAATTGCCAACATCTTCATTGTGTGAAGTGGAGTCACGCGATACGCGCGCTCATTTACTTTCTCCAGAATGTACTATAAAATCTTCGTATGGATTTCTGGCTTAAAATCGCTAGGACTCAATTCAACATCCAGATAATGAAAAAATACAGGTAATATCTTGTCATAATAAAAGTGGTGTATCGAGTACCTACAAACCTAATGTATTCTTTGAAAAGGAAAATATATTTTGTCATATGGTTCCAAGAGATAACGTAAACATTTTTATGTCTGTTTTCTAAATTCTGTAAACAAATTTTTGTTTTGCTTATTGTGCTCCATTATTTGCAATTTTGTAAGCAGATTATGGCTAAATGTGTTAGTTTTATTTGACAGAAAGTTGCTTTAGGTTTAGGTACTTGAGTACAAAATTAAAATTACCAATTCGCTACAAAATAAAATATTTTTTATCAATAATGGTTCTCCTCTATTAGTAACACTTGTAACAGTTTGGCATTATACTCTTTACACCTCATTGTGTGATACAAAAAGGATTTTTTTATAAATGGACGATTATGGAACTAAGTCTGCTCGAGAATATAAATTTTTCAGCGCAAATGTTTGTGTTCACATCTTCGTACAAACAGAGATATAATAGAAATAGATTTCATTCTATGGTACAAACTTATTTTAGGATATTATGTGTACGATATATAAAGATTTAGTTACGGGTAGATATGATCAATGTCCGTTATGGGAACTTACAATCGCCGGGTGTTATAAGGGATGATGAAGGAGTGCACGGATGATTAAGTCGTTGGTATTTTGACTGAGTTGCTATTATATATCCACTAGAGGTGTTGAGGTGGCAGGTAGGACTTGTCATTCTAGCTCTATCTTGGTTCGATTGTTTTGAATCGGGATTTTTCAGTGGCGAAAGAGGTATATTTTTGAAAATATTAGAAGGAATGATCATACGAGAATAATTTTTGGAACATTCATTAACTACTTGATATGTTCTCTAATATCGTTTCTTAATCACATCATAGGCTCAAAAAAATTTCTCAGTAGACAACAGACAATACAATAACAAATCGCGTTATGTAACAGCTTTTTGATAAATCCCATAGTGATAATTATGACTCGCTTCTTTGAACCACCAAATATTTGTCAAACCTCTTTGTTGTATCAATGACATAAATAGGACTATTCGCTAAAAATTCTTTAGGGCATTGTAAATACATTTCCTTAATTATTACAGTAAACTTTCTTAAAATCTTGATAGCGATCCTGATACATGATTCTGCAAAAAAGACCTCCGGAAATGTTTAAAAATTTTTGTTTTAATTCAATTCTGGATAATAATGAACAACAGTTCAATTTTACTTTCTTGATATTTTTTACACCTCCAAACTATTCAAACTTTGATAGGGATGTTTTTTCTTGATTATTCTTGTCTATCTGTTTGATAAACCTAATGATAAACGAACTTTGGATTATGAAGATATTTCCTATAAAATATTTGTGATATCGACACGAATTAAGTTGGTTCCGGAAAATACTCTTTTTGTTTGCAATACATTTGCCAATCTAGTAAAAATTTAAAACATAATGTTTTGACTTTTTGTAAATATTCTTCAATCAACCTTATTTTTAACTCGTGATTTTTAGTATATCATTCATTGGAACTCTAATAAAAAAATCTGTAATTGTTATTTTGTGTCCATCAATCAGGCATAACATATTCCAGTTGCAGTCTTCAGAAATCACATCATCGTCTTCTGCTCTTATAAAACTTATGATAAAATGCTCCTTTTATAGATCGGAATAGTAACATTTTTCAAAAAAGGATCACTAATCCAATAAATGAGATATATTTCCAGCTGCTTCAAAAAACATCCCAAAATTTAAAATCTGATTCAATAAGCCCCATTAGACAGTGCTTGAGAAAATAAACGTGTCACTTTTTGAAATACGAAAATCAGTTCCTTTAATTGTGCTTTAATTGGCCAACATGTTTTCGACTTTCTTCATAATCAATTTATTGATGTTTTCTATACTTCAATCTTAGAAAATAAAAAATCCGGTATAAAATTATCGATTAATCTAACATTATTCAGTTCCAAGATATGCTTGTCCATCTTGTTTTTGTTTATATAGTTCCAGAAATATAAAACTGGGAAGTGTGAGACGAGCAAAATAAAGTTATCTCCAATAATGCAAATATTAAACTCAGTTCTTTTATTCGGTTCATTCTAATATGTTGTTTACTTAATTGGATAGAAATTTTTGAAACTCCGCCCTTTCAATTGTTCTATCTAGGCATTATTTTTCTGGTAGGTACCCACGCCATTTAAATAAGAGGAAAATTTAGAAATTTTAAACATCCGGTTGTATCATTTTTTCATCGATCTATATGTACGTTTTTATAAGATAAGATATAAATTTTAGTTAAAATAATTAAAAAGATTAGAGTCATTTTTAATGATACTTAACTTCGTCATATTCAGTGATTCCTCTTTCCTTAAATTTTTGCGAGCTCGGTCAAACCATATTTTCACACCCTATAAATCTTGCACCCCAGCCGATAGTCAACCCCCGCTATCCCCCCCCCCTCATAATACATTGCCCCTCCAACATCAAACCTGTCATCTCCCTTAGTTCTCCATCCCTCAAAAAACTTTTATACTCAAGTGTTGAATAGAGATCAAAGAAACAGACATTATGATCTTTTAATTGATAATGCGTATTATTTTTCTTGAATGAAGTTATGATTATTTAGCAATGTTATAACCATTTCGAAAGTTTCGTTTTACATACAGTATAATCTCATCAGTATCTTCGGGATAATTCAGTATTTTTCTGTAGGAAATGTCATCCCAATGTTGCTTTTTTCAAATCTCTTTCGCGTGTTGCATGATTAAAAAGATTCGATAAGGCACTGTAATAGTCTCCGGCCATCTCTTATTTAATTAGGAAAAAATTCTCAAAATCAAGTTTTTATAAATTGGCTCTTTTTTTGCGTTACATTCAGTCAACATTTTTGCGACAGAAATTCTCTTAACTCCCATTGATGAGTTTGCCATAGTTAATTCTTTTATATAATTTTGTTTGCAGTTTTTTCTTTTACATCTCACCAACAATATATGGAGCAAGCGCCATTGTATATAAGGAAAATTCAGTTTCCAGTCATAGCCGCCTACAATCCATTAAATACTGTTATCAATTATTTTCAAAAGATTTATTAACATCTTCTTTACAATTTATTAAAGTGTTTCTATTTAGTTTATTTACTTTATCGAGATATCTAAATTCGTTTGTAGATTCATGTTTACCAATACGAATTTATACAACCATCATCGACATTCTTTTTCCAATGTTTTTATTTTATCAGCAATCTTCATTTTGAAACTCATTGAAATTTGCAAGTTTGTTTATCATACTTCTGCATTTAAATAATCTTCAATCTTCCGTAGCAAGCAAACATATTCTGAAATCTGGATAGGGTTTTTGCGCTTAAATACATTTTTCCTAACTTCGTTAATCGCAGAAATAAAATATCATTTTCTCAAAACTAATGCAAAAATTTCCCCAAACTATTATCTTACAAATTTTGAATAATTTGTGTTCCAAAATACGTCATCCAAAAATATTTTTGTGAATCCATATTTATATAAGAGTAATAAATTTGGTTCAACAGACTTTCTTTAAAATCTATTTACGCAGTACTCAGTTCATTTCATAAAACAAAAACACATAAATGACCACAAAAATTGGGGGGATCCTTGTATAGTCCTTGAATCTGAGAATCATGTGTAGTAAGTAGGACGCTTGATTTTTTTCAGAATATGTTAATCAATTTCATATAGGTGGTTGTGTCCTCAATTCTTCCATACGAATCAAGAATAACATGCATGTCTTTACTACATGTTTTATAATTATACAAATCCAATTGCGTCTCCACCTTCCCATAATCGAGTCTAAAATTTCACAATTTTTCTCCACATTCAAATTTTCTTAATCCTTTTTTCAGGTAATGTATCTTCTCATGAAGATTCCTCTAAAAAATGTTTTAAAGTGACTATTTTTGCAGGATTTTCTTCCAAGTCCCCGACATGTTTAAAGGTTTAAATTTTTTTTTCAATGGTTTGATTTCACGTAAATTACAAAGTTTTTTCCATCTAATCCAGATCCTGTTAACATCTTCCGCAACTCTTTATCTAACCAATTTAAAATGTTTCGAAACAATTAGGAATCTACATCCTTTTTAACGATTGGAGCAGCTTTACGCAACAGTAAGGAACAACATTGTTTTAACAATAAACGGAACTGGACATATTTTTCTTCCCAAAAATCTAATAAATCTTTCATAAGGAAGTTCACACCATTTTTGAGTTCTTTCAACTGTATTATAAGAAAATTCTATTCTGCGCATTCCTTTAATTGTTTTTTCTTATTGTTTTTTTTATTTTTTGAGGAGTGTATTGTATTGTGGAGTCCTATTTGTTAAAAAACTATCGTTATTCTTCGCCATTTTTTAAGTTGATTCTATATTTAATTTGAATACTAACGGGTATTTGTCTTTCTTAATAAAGCGGAGTTTTATTTTTTCTTTCTGATTTTTGCTGAGAGTTTACGTTCAACCTTCCGAGTTTATATAGTTTAAAATTTCAAGTTCATCCTCTGGCCGCCATTCCCATTCCTTAGTTTTCTCTTCAAAAAAACATTGACTACCAGCTGAGTTGGAAGCGCTAACAAATGTTGTGTCTTTCACACCTAGAACTAGCATCTTTGATGATTAAAAATCTATCCATTGCCGTTATCTTGCATAAACCTTTTATTCTGCGTATACATGTCCTGGAATTTGTGTCGCTCTATGTTTTGCATTAAATAAATATCAGTGTTTCCATAGCAGCCTTGATCTAAGTTTGGGGGGATTTATTACCAGGATCTCCTCTTTTTAGTTCTGGGGTTTTTCGAGTTTTGTTGCCAAGGGCCCCAGATACTCGATTAGTTGGTTTACGGGTTAATTCATAAGGTGAAATTGTGGGGATGATAATAATTCATTCAAAAGTCCCGCTACCCTTTACAATCAGTGTAGAGTGAACTTATTGCCAGGCAAAACTCGTTGGGTTTAAAAAATATTTATTCTCCATCAGGTTTTTCAATCATTTCATCACAGTTTTGTTCGAAATTAAAATCCTTTATACGCTAGAGCTTCTCGAGTTTCGGTTCAATAAAATTGTTAGTTTCCAGCCTTTTCTTGAGCACTAAATTTAATTTATAATTCCATCGAGTTTCTGTCATAATCGTCGGATATATCTGTCATTCAATCTTATTATCATTGTATTTTCTTACACCTGATCCTTCGATTCGTTTTTCCCTCAAAATTGGTGATAAGATCGATGTAGATGCAAATTGAGATATGTTTTGTACCTTCTACTTGACTTTGGGTTTCTTCTTAGTTGATGGAGTCATTATTTTTGTAATATTGAGTCAGATTCCCATCTATAAATTTCTGTATACTTTTTCAATATCTTCTTCAGAATATTAAATTGAGTCTTTTGGAACATCAGTGCGCCTGGTTAATCAATCTCCATAAACCTTGAAGTGTCCCTTTATATGTTTTTTCATTTAATAATTGATATCATTATGCGCAATAATTCACGGGCAAATTTCCAATCATAAAGAAATAACTTTTCTTTTTTTTACTGTCCCAATACCAAACCAAATTTATCATCCGTTTGCTCTAGGAAGAAAATTTTTACCAATTTCGCACCAATTATTATATCCGTTGTTTACCAGGACTTATTGGTTCAACTATGGTAGGAGTGCTTCAATGATTCGAGGTCTAAATGGTGTTGAAGGATGGAAATTCTTGGCATATTCAAACTCAGATTCTGGAATCGGAGAATATCAGCAATATTGTCGCTACAACTGGATACCACAATTCATTAAATCTTTTGATTATCGCTTTAAAAACCATTTTCAATTTTGCCGCTCAACATTTTTTATTGCAGAAGTTACCAGGTTGATTGAATTCTTTGAAATAAGTTCTTGATTTCTTTCTTCATCCATTCGAATCTGTTCTTTTAAATTTCTCTTGATTTAATTTCTTTACCCCCCGACTTTGATCAAGTTTTTTCGCTTCTTCAGAAAGTTACGTTCGCCATTTATTTAGGAAAAATTTTGAAACGTTGGTGGAACCGTAAATAACGTGAACAGTGAGAACGTTAAAACGTGAACGTGGATACGTGAACACATTGAACGTGAAACTATGAACGATTGAATGAAACATCGAATCGTTGAAATCATGAAACAGATGAAACATGAACGTGAACGTGGAACGTGGAACGTGGAAAAAACTTGTGAACAGATTTACCGTTTTTCTGTTATTTTCATAATATAGGTAAATAAAAATTAAAGATATAGTATAAAAATAATTGTAACAAATATTTTATTCACAGTAGATTTGTCCAGACCACGGAGCAGGCCATTTATGTTAGATAAATTTATTCAAATATTTTCCATTTTTAAGGCTTCAAAGTTAGATTAATAGTTAAAAAATCCATCAGGTCTTCTTTCCAAATTTTATCACTACAATTCATTAAAGTGGTTGTTTAAAAAAATCTAACTCAGATATCACCGATCCCACATAATTGTTGTAAATCTTTCCTCGAAATAGTGATCGTCTTGCCGTTAAAAACACACAACATTATTCAAATTATTTTCTAATTAACTTGTGTATCTATCAAAACTTTGAAAAAAGCATTGAGGGAAAGGATAGATACAAAGATATCGTTTTTTGTGACCGGGACATTACTCGAAATATTTCCTTAAATAACGTCTTGATGTTTCTAAAATACAATCATCAAAAACGATTAACGGAATTGGGGTTTACATTCGCTTATTAACGGAACTTTGTCTCCTCAGAAGCATTATAATAAATGTGATATTTTTTACTTAAAGTTCTTCTCTAATTGTTTTCAAATCTTTCTTGTAATTTTTTATAGGCGTCCTGTTCTAAAGATTTACTAAAAAACATACAAATTGGAATAATGGAATCAACCTATTTGCTAGTAGTAAAATTCAATAATAAAGTTGTTTTTTTTTCCACATCCACTCTTGAATCCAACAATTAACAATCTGATTGGTTGATCGTTTCTTATTTTCTTCAAAACGTTTGAAAGTTTTATTCTGATCTTTTGTTGCTTTAAAAAATTTCTCTCCATTTAAAGTTAGAAGATTTTCATCTTGAGAAGCAAACCGCTTGCGAAAAATGAAAGCTGTTCAAGTTTGAACTTCAGAAAAAGCTCTTAAAATTAGTTTTTAAACTTGGAACATCACTATAACCACTTAGGAGGAAGAATCCAAATGTATTTTATCGGTTGTAAAGCTGGTTTTTATTCTGGACAATCTTTGTAAATAAATATTAGTGAAAAGTTCCTCATTATTGTATAGGGATTTAGATGAGAAGAAAAACATAACCAAAAATATTTATGGCTTTAAAACAAAAGGATGTATCTATACTTTCGCATCAAGAAATTAAAAAATTTCCCTTAATAAAATTATCTGAAAAGAGCATCTCGCACATAACTAAGTCAGATAAATCATTATTTAAACTTTTGACGATAAACAAGTTTGCAAAATGACAAAAAAAAGTTATCTCTCTGTTCATAATAAAAATTCTAAAATAAAATCACCAGTATAGAATAATGTTTTCAGCAATTATTGTAGATTTGTGTAGGGTTTGTTCAAAGAAAACCTATTGAGCCAAAATCAAGGTATATTTTAGGAGATATAAAAACGCCTAACCAAAATTTAGCGACCGTTCGATAGTTAATTGAAGTGGCACTGCCAATCTCGTTGAACCTAGTTTTGAAAATTCATAACCGAACATTTACACATAAGAATCTCGAAATTTTTGATCACACTTTTTTTCCAAAATGGTTGCTTATGGAATCAAAAATCAGTGAAAAACCAAATGAATATCGATTATATTCACAATTAGAAAACATATGAAAAGAATATTCAAAAAAATCGATTTCTTAATACTGTTTTCAAGACTCTAAAGGAAAATCTATTAAATGCAATGTAGAGTTAAAACAACAATATATTTAAGATTGGCAAAAAGGAATAAAGAATGAAGTTGATGATGATGACAAAATTTCAACTATTTTTACTATAAAAACACATGGGGCTATTCGAATGGTCCCCTTAACAATGTCTTTCACTCCTGACCCTGTTTTTTATTCAATGAACTTCTGCGACTTCGTATACTGAAATAAAAATTACTCAGTTCAAATTTCTTTTTCTATCTTAAATGGAGTCAGTTGCTAGACCTACTCAACAATCAAACTTACATTAAAATAATTATAAGACATTTGCACGGATTGTTGACGAAAAACAATTGTAATATGGTTTAAGGACTAAAGATGTTGCAAGAAATTTTACTAATATGAAAATACTAGACAAGCTATCATAAAATAATTATTGATAATGACGAGAGAAATAGCCTTTAATCTAATATTATATAATTACATAGAATGTCTATGCCATAGACCCTTTCAAAATCTTCATACCTGACACTATTTTCGTTAATGAAATCTGGCCTTTATTTCTCGAATATAAAACTTACTAGTGTAAAATTTCTCTTGTGCTATCTAAATGGAGTCAGTTGTTGAATATACTCAAATTGAATAATAATAGAAGATTTTTAACATTTGTTGACGCGAAAAATAATGTGAATTTTGTGTTTTAAAAGCAAAAAGAGTATTGCAGAAATGATTGGAATTTAAAAATACAGATTGAAGAGCGAAATTAATGAGAGAGACGTTCGTTAATAAGCGCAAATATAAAAAAAAACTACGATGAACATTAGATTCAGAAGGGTTCACGGGAACGAATCGTTCTTACCTTCAAACTGCTGTTCAAAAAAAACTACTATTTTCATTAATGAACCGGGCATTAATATTCTTTACATACTGAAATTCAATAAACGAAGATAGCAGAAGAAATACTGTGTTCTAAGGATTGGGGTTTTAGACAGATGTTTTGCCAAGTATTCGTAAAAAGGGGTGGAAGTACAAACTTGAAAGACAAGATTAAATATTTAGAGGTTCGTATAAGTTTAAACACTTGCAAATTAAAGATGAAATCCAAAACGGAAAATAATCGCCAAAACTAAAGTGTAAAGAACATTGATTATTAATGAAACCAGACCTTGTTTGTAACGATTTTGATAAGAAAAAAACACCATGTTTTTGTGTTAATTAAGAAGGAAAATCACATGTGGGGGGAATCAGGCCTAGTTAATTACGATTATCAGAGCCTCAGAAACGAGGAAATACCGAACCGTATTAAAAACATCTAAAAATAAATTATCCTGAATTAGAGATTTTGATTCATTGATGACGAACCAAATTCGGTGTGTGTGTGTATCAATCTGTGATTAACCAAATGAAGAGCCAATCTTTGCAATATTTTATACCAACGGAAATCATTTTACTTACAAAATATGGCAGAATCTCGACTGATTTATAGAATAACATAATATTACACGATGAAATATGTTGTTCGTAAATTTTACTGAAACATTTCGAATTAATGATAGTTTGTTTGTTAAATGTCTTTTAAGATTATAGAATTGTCTGAATTTCTCTTCCGCATACGCTCAATGAACTGGTCCAGCAAAGATTTCTCTAATACATTCTTTCACATATATGCTTGTTTTTTGTGCTCTAACCTATATTGTCCCAATTGTGAAATTCAGAAACTATTCTTATCTATTTTACAGCGGATGTTGCCATTCTTTCTATTGCTAAAGTTAATTTTTCCATATTATTCAAATAATTCTTTTCTATATTTGCTTATTACAATCTTTACAGATAATAGTATAATCAATCTTTTTGGTATTCTCTTATTTTTTAGATACTTCTTCAAAAAGTCTAGAATCTTGACATATTGTACATTTCGTTTTGGAGACTCCATTTATATACGAAAAAAGTATAGCTTTGGAGCTCGCTGTGTGTCTCAATTCATATTCGTAATCACTTCCGGTTATTTCTCAATTTTCAAAGTTTCCATGTTTATTTAATTCGTCTAATATATCAGATTTTGCTTCATTTTTATAGCCATAAGGTACTGTTATCGATAATTATTTTCTAGGACAATTCTCATATTCATCTTTGTAGCGTTCACAGTGGGGGGGGCCCCGCTTTGTTATCGGGAACAGTGCTACAACTCATGTTTATAGCTTTTTTATTACAGTCATCTCACTTAGATTCTTCTTTATCTTCGAACAAACATCTCTTCAAGTTTTCGATATTTGGGATTGTTATTTATTTACAACAGCTTCTCTTGAATTCCTTTACACCTAACTGGTTTTTAATCTAGATATTTGTTCTACGTGTACATCTTAGACCATAAACCACCAAAATTCTTCTAAAACTTCCGCTATTTAACTCATCTTTGAAGTTCACTATTACCTTCTTATTTTTAGTAGGGAAACATTCGTGATGTTTTGGGAGTACATCACTTGTGTTCACATCAAAGTCATCTATATTTTCTTAAGTAATTGTTAAAAGGGATCTCGATGTCAATTCTAGGAAATAAACTGTCTGGATCCATGCTAACAACAGATTCATATCTGGATCAAACTTGCTTTAAATTTGTTGTAATAAAAACTCGGTAAGATTAGCTCAAATTTTGAGGAGGTCAAGCAGAACTGAAAAAAGCTATGTAAATCGGTTTGTTGTGAAATATAACCCGTTCTTGTTTTTACATGTGACTCGCTTTACAGTTGTCGCTCAAAGATGTTAAAGCACTTTGAAATATGTATTTCTTAGCTTGTTTCATTGAAAATATTCTTCATTTCCAAGCTTAATATCACATCTGTTTCTCACATTTTTCCATAGATTTTCCTAAAAAACTGAGGTGGTCATCACATTCAAAAATCCACAACTTATAAAAGTCCTTTTGCAAAGTCGCTTGTAGCTTTGGTTCTCATGTTTGTGATTTAAATCAATGTATTCTTTCATTAAAGGCTTCTGATCGAATGCAATAACTCTATTTCACATGTTTCCAAACTCATACCTAGTTCCATAGAGAAAACTTCAAAATTTCTCGAATGAACAACGCTATTCAGCTTTTATCCAGTAAGAGTTGTGCAAAGTGTGGTTTTCATAATGTCTTGGAGCAAGAGGTAAATCCTTGTGAATGTTCGTTGTACAATTTGTTGGGATATCCAAGATCGACTTCGAGTAATATAGCCATAGGTTTCGTCGCCAGTGAGTTCTAAAATTGCTTTCTTGTCACTTCTTCTTTTGTATACGTTTTAGGATCCATCCACTTGATATCACTATAACGTGCTGTTTTTGCATAAGACCATACCCATAAAGGTTGTTTGCATCGAGATAGCAGTAAATAGTTTTCGGGCGATTGTGTATCAAAATCTTATTATAATATTTGTTATTTGCTATTACATATGGTATAATACACTGAGAAGAATGCCTCCGCGAGTACCGTTTTCGATCATCAAATACATTTTATAATCAACTAATTAATTGTAATTCTATCTTCGTTAATTTTAACATTGCGTCGCATGCGAGAACTGGGAGCTGTTTAGATAGTGTGTGCGGGATCAGGCGTTTATAGCATATTCAAAACAAATATTCCTAAGGTAGTGCAAAGATATCAGCGAGCAATAGAATACATCTTGAGATGTTATAGTGATCAGAGTAATTTCCTAGATTTTTCGTCTTCGTAAGTTGTTCCAAACAGTTTAAGTAGTGTTGGGAAAATGAGCGCGCTCAGATATGCTCTAATCGCTGTCGCATAATAAGGGAATACGAAATCTTGAATTCTCAATTGCGGATGTTGTGTGTAATCAAGTTTTTCTATACTGGGACGATAAATTTCATAGGGGAAATATTCCATTGTCCAGATAGAATTTTTAAAAATCTCGTCGTCGTCATTTGGCAGTCTTTCTATTATCTCATTCAGTCCATCTTGTATAAACTGCCACTTTGTATAGTTTGAAGTCTTCTCTCTTTAGATTTTTTGCTAACCTTTTTATAGACGACGGCCTTTATGAACTCTGAAACGTGTCTACCAAACGAAAACTTGATGAATTTTCTTGGCTTATCACCTTCGAATTCATATCCATATCCAGAATTTCACAGGATCTAATTTATAGTATTTTTTCATCGGTGTTTGCCAATAAAGATCAACAATTTCATATGTTTTTAGCCAATTCTTTTCTTTACAAAAGAGTATCGTAATTTGACATATTGGTGCAGAAAACGGGAAATATTCTGAAGGAATTTCAAATTTAGATTGCAACATGACATGAGCTGTCGCCTCGAAACTTGCCGGTTATTATGTACATGGATCTATCACTTTATTATAAAATCTTATCTTTCCAACGAGCAGGAGGTAAAAAACACATACTGAAAAATTGACCCCAACAATCACTAAGCAGGGACCATTCACAGATATGACAATCGTTTGAATTTGATTACGAAATTTCTTCTTGCTTCGTAGTCATATTTCATAGGCTTTCAGTGTTTCTTCCTAGTATTATATTTTTTCGCGATGGATTTCACGTATAATTTATTGAGTTCTTCAAAACAATTTTGTCTGGGACGTTTTTTAAAATCTTATCATTTTTGGTCATGATAGCATATCTCCGGTTTGTACATGCGCGATTGGTCACATTCGACACTAATATATAGAGATAACTCGCATAAGGAATGTGCCTCTGAAGTACTTGGTTGTAGTCGATCTTTGTGGATTGTTCTTGCGATGTGTCGGAATTTTTTCTAATATGCTATCACAAGTCTCATATGAAATTACGTACGGTATCGGTTAAATTTCTTGTGATAATTAGGAAATTTAGCTTGTTTGACACTGGAAATTGGGCATAATTGGCTTACAGAAACTTCATGAATTTTTTCAAATTTCTAAAACTGATCTGTTTAAATCTCCAGATTTGTTAAAATGGCTGTAAAACATCTTTCTACACAAAAATTTTCGTTATTTATGTTTAGACAACTGCGAGAGAAAAGCAAGCTTATTTAAAATCGGTTATCAAAACATAATGAGATTTATCTGATCTTGTATTAACATACAATAAATCAATAGTTTGTTTCAGCGTCGATCTATTTTCAGAAATTTGTAAGGGAAAACAATGTTAATATTTTCATCAAAACTGTAGACATTGATAGACATTGTTGGGATACTTTTACTATGGGAAATTGTAGCTTCGTTTTTCAAATATTGTGTATATCTTTCAGAGACATTGAGTACTCAAAACACTGAAAATATTTCGTCATTCACAAATTTGTCGTGTAGTTGATTTACACTGTTCACAGTCTCTTGCTGGGTTTGCAATACGCCACATATTATTGAGTAAATAAAGCAAAAATCATCTCTATATGTTTATATTTTTACACTGCTTTTTTAGGTTGATATTCGTGGTAAAATCCGTCTGTATGATCCTGCGATTCCATCATTTCGTGTTTGTTAAGGCTTCATAACTTAGTTGTTTAAAACTATTACATGTCCATCCGGAAACCTTTATTTGGATTATTCGTTTGTTCTAGATGTGTTAATGTATTAAATTGCTTAGTATTAAAGTCGTTTACGTCAAAGATTTCGTCTGCTTTGATAGTAAAATACATTTAGAGACATGTGTGCGGTTCCACCATTCACTAAAGTTCGTTCGTATTTCACCATTCCAAAGAGAGATAGCCCTTCATATTTTTTAACATTTTACTTGAAATTTGTCGAGTGTGTAAAACTTTTAATTTCTGACCGCAGATTTGAAAGATATTTGTAAATTTGTCCGTATGGAATTATCGTTTAAGTTTGTTAAAATGTATTGCTTGATAAGGACCGTGTAGTTGAGGATATGAAATGATTCTGACATCAATGATATTCTTGCGGATTTTACTTAAAGAGTTTTATTCAATTTCTTCGATCATTTCAGACTTGGTTTTATCGTTAAGTACCTGATAGCCAGCGTTTCAGCTATTGAATGAAGTTTTTTCATCATTAATAATAGGTCGAGATTTTATCTTTTCAACTTTGAAATTTCTCTTTAATTCACGTAATTTATCAATATTAAACATGGTTTTCGTGATCGGCAATTTTATGTTCCTCTTGACATTGTCTTAAATAATTATATAGTTTCATTATCGTTAAATTTGCTTGTTTTTTTCGTGACTTTTCGAATTATAATGGCGATCATAGTTTTTTCTGTAAATTTCTTTTTTGCAGAACGGACATGATATTTTTTCGCGCTCCCAGTTAGTTAGAAAACTTTAGTGGACTAAAATGGTGCTTGTTGATTGCCGCCTCCTCACGGCGATGATAGCTTACGGTTATGACCGCAGGCGAAAGCGATTATCGTGCATGGTCGGTCTGTGGGTAGCACACCTCTCTGTCATTGATACACACAGCGCAATCATTTCGGAACTAAAAAGGTCGTGTAATGCAGATTTGCTTTTAAGAATAAAAAATTGTTGTTCCCCGTTTACTAGTATAACATTTTCTTTTTCAAAAGGTTAGTAAATTTTACCTATTTCTAAATATGTCGTGCATGTTTTGTTTACTTTTAATTTTCAAATTTTATTTTAAATTAATTTCTTAAATTTTTACGTTCATCGATGGGCGTGTTGTATTGTGTTGTGGAGTATATTATGTCCGCGAAATTCGGTTTAGGTCGGTTAGGAAGTTTTACTTCTGAACTGTTTCAA
>NW_025787093.1:0-14183 GCF_021130785.1 Homalodisca vitripennis
GCCCTCAGTGATTTTTTTACTGTTTGGACATAAACGCTTCAGCTTGTCCATTAGACGAAGGATGGTAGGGAGCTGTAGTTTTTTGTGTACAACACCATTAGCAGAATAAGAACTGGCGAAAAAATTATTGTAGATGTAAATTGGCCTTCCATTGTCTGAAACTAAGACCAAAGGAAGGCCGACGGAAATGTAGAAAACATTTTTCTTAGGCTCCTTCATTTACACCATTCTGCTGACGTTGTTTTTAGTAGGGATTTACTTTCAACGCCCACTTGGTAAAGGGCGGTCCAACAACAATGAAATACACAACTGAACCTTGTATCGGGCCAGCAAAAATCTATGTGTAATCTCTCCCCATGGTCCTTGAGGGGTCAGCCATGCGGAATGGATTCCGGTCCTTTTTGCAGGTTGATTTTGTTTTTAGGTCGGACATTGTTTACATGTACTGTTACCATTTAGCTTCAATAATCTCGCTGTCAATACCTTTTCCAACGTGCAAAAACTATCTAGCAAGGGGAAGTTTCATCTTCTCCATGCCTAGATGTCCAACTATAGTAGTTTCCCATTTAACACTCGAGTGTTGGTAAAAGCATTCTGGATATTCAATTATCCTTGTTAGCCCTTGATATGCAACCATTTTGTTAGTGTTAGTTTCGTTGTCGTGGGAAAACCAAAAATGGTTCGACCGGTCATCTCCTGTTATCAAGGGGATTGTAGTACTGGTTGTAAATATTTTATCTTAGGAGCAGTTGTTCTGGATACTAAGCATTACTGTCATTCTGCAATTGAAATCAAGTTGATTAAGTTGAAAAAGGACTGCAAATCGTTCCAACAAGGTTTTGTAGTTGCTATGTTCAGTAGGAAAGCGCCGAGAACAAATAAGATCAACGTTTGCCAAAAAAAATTCCCGGGGGGGGGCATGGTCAAGAGGTTTCTTTCTTCTATATTCAATTGAGTAGTCAAATAATCCTGGATAAAAAATGTGTGGCATTAATTGAACAGTCTTGTGTAGACAGATATTGTTGGAAGGGCGAAATTTTGGGGTGGGACATGAATATTGGGACACTAACGGTTTATGGTCAGTCACCTAAAAATGAAACTTTCGTCCCGTTAGCCAGGTTTAAGGGAACCATTTCTTGAGTACCCAGCTAAATATCCTAGTTCGCTTCCTTATCATATTTTGGACTATATTTTTGTTTCACATTTGGTTCAAAGTGCGTTGAGGCAAAAACTAAGTGGCCTCTCACTTCCATCGCTGTATCGATGTGGAAAGACAGGCCTCCAAAGGCCCACATGGGAGACGCATCGGTTGCAAAGCAACTAATGGGAGTTCTGGGATTGTAGTGGGACAAAGTACATTGTATACTGGTTATTTCCGAACTTAACCTTCTGAAAAGCTTTTCTTCAACATTTTGAAGGTCCACACATAACGGTTTGCCTTTCTTTCAGTAAATATTATTGAGTGGGTGGAGCATTGGTTGCTAAATCTTTGATGAAACTTGTTGTTAATAGTTTTGCCAGACCGAGAAATGTTCTAAGTTCACTTATGTTTTACCGGGTCTTTTGCTGTTTCCATGATAGGACAAGGACTTTGTCTTTCTTTGGTTTTAGTGGAAGTCCTTGAGGCAATCAATTGACATATGCCCAAGATATTGGATACTCGTTTGAAAAACCTTTGCATCATTTATCTCGGGTTTCACCTTTAAGTTATTGTTTCTTAAAATCACGTTTACATAGAACTCTTACGTAATCTAGCCAATAATTCTTCAGGCTGTTTTTACCACCTGAAACGATAATATCTGTCAAAGGAAACATTTTGTACACCAGAAAGTCCCTGCCAGGTTTTGGGTCCATGAATTGTTTGCCAGGAGTAGAGATGGTGCTACCCTTCACCCCAAACATCAATACGAATTTTATCTCTATGTACATACCCCTTTATGGGTGCTGCTGCTGAGTGTACTTCGCATGTGTGGTTCGCACTTTCTTCGGTCCATTTTCATTGTGGAGGGTAAGCATTAGAAATTATCCAACGGTTACAAAATTAATTTTTCCTCCGTTCCATTTGAGTACAAGATTTACTTCAATCCTGGGTAATGGATGGTTTTCGTCTTTGATCACTTTGTTTAAAGTCACTTTATAGTCAGGCAACAAATCCCGTGGTTTTGAACCGTTCGGCTTGACAACAGGTTACGAGTGGTTGTGTTCCCAGTCTGAATGATCTACTTTTGTTTATGGATTCCACATTTTCTTGGACTAGTCTCGTAAGGGGTTCATTTTCTAACTTTACTTTCTTAGTGGGAAAAAAACGGTTTACCTTGTCTTGGTTTTATCCAATAATATTGGCGTTTCGCGCCATCAAGTAAGTCTAAAAATGTCCCAGATATTCCAGGTATTAACACAAATTTTTTCCATCAAATAAGTCACTAAATTCCACTTAAACAAGGCTTTCCTAGATTTAGTGAAAGTCTGACCTCGTTGGTTAAGACTTTTAATCTTCACCCCAATCTAATTTAACTTCTCCTCAAACCAGTCCCTTCCGGAATATTGGCCGTCAACGTTTTGATCAATTAGGTTAAAGTTTTCCAACAAAACTTCTGAGTCTTGTACCGTGGCATTTAACAAATTGGTTACTCCTTTCGGTTCTTTATGGTTCTCCTGTATAAGTTTCGGAAGTCTCAATGTTGAGTAGAAAATATTTTCTGTGGGATGGGCAAAAGCTTTTTAAAAACTCGTTGTAAGACATCTGTACTTACAGAGCTTGCACCAGTGTCTAATTCCATGGGTAATGTCCTGCCTTTCGATGTTGATGTTAACCATATAAAATTGTCATTATTTCTGTCACTAATTTACTTTAATCTCATATTTCATTCTCCACTATTCAAGTCACTTTTTGCTTTTCACGTTTGATGTTTTGTCCAGAGGGTTTCATTTGTAATTGAGATTGTACTTTGCAAACAAAACACTAGCTAGTGTGTCCAACTTTTCCACATTTTTCGGACAAGTTGGCATCTATGAAATCTGCAGGCTATTAGCACGATTAATGGGAGGCAGTTAGAACCACAAACGATTAAGCATTTTGCCTTTGAGCTTTTCAATAGCTGAAAATTTATTGGAAACGTTGGGGACTAAGTAGAAGGTTTTTTGGCCGAGGGTGAGGATGAGGACTCTCCTTAGATGTGTTTTCTTCATTTGAATGTCTTTGCTGAAACCTGATTGTAATCTCAAATGTGTTCCAGTAAGGGCGTGTTCGGCTAAAACAAAGTTCATACTTTTCTGCTTTGGCAAGCTTCTCTATAAGCCGAAAGCTATGTTCACAATGTCCTGATAGGTTTTGGTGTTTCTCTCGCGGTTCTTGGAGTAAATTTAGTCCGAATATCTATGTCTTTCAATCACGAATAAAACTGTAACTTGAGAAAAATAAGTCTGCAACTGATTTAACCGCCAACCACATAATTGAAGTTACAGTTAAATTGTTCCATCTTTCTTGAGATGCAAGGCCACCGAGAAACTCCACTAAAACTGATTCATGTTTCTTGTTGATGTCCGTGAAATAAATTTATGCTGCAAGGCCCACTGGGCACTTGGTTGCCGACGGGTCGAATAAAAATCCTTAAGAAGCTGTACTAACTCGTCGTTACATCTTTATCTTAAACGTGGTCGTTTGGGAGCACAATATATCGTACAGTTGATTTGGTGCCAGTTGGGGAGTGGAGGAGCATGTAAGGCAATGTGGTAAACTTTAGGTTTTATCATCAAGCCTCTTTGATTTCTTTAGTTGTAAATAAAACACTTTCTAATTCTTCTCACAAAATTTGAAAAAATCGGTTTTCATCAGGGGTGGTAGGGATTGAAAAATTTTATATTCCCTGAAATGATGTATTTAGTTTGGAAAACCGTACAAAACAGGCTTCACTTGGAGATGAAGTAGATGTAATGTTTGTGTCTTTGAGGATTGTTGTTTTTATGTTACCTTTCACGCGGCGATACCTATTTCTTGTTAATTTTGTTTGTAAGGTTTTAAAATACTCATCCTTCCACATTTACATCTGTATCTCTTATTTCGATGGTTCTAAATAGTTTTTCTCATCTGTCAAAACAATCATATTGCCATTCTGAACCTGCCTTGGTAACGTTCCCAGTATTTCACTCACAGCCTTGATTTTTTATTATTTAGTTTCCGGTTTAATGTAGGGTTTACCTTCAGCAAGTCTTTTGCCCTTTGAAAATTCTGGCCCTTACCTTAATAATAGATCGAGCTTTTTTTTAGTTTTTTGTAACTCTTCTTCTTTCTATTAGTTCATTTCTCCTTCTTTTTACCTCGTCGCCCCAACTTGGTTAAATTACTTAAACTTTATAAAAAATTTAAGAAATAAACTTGTAAATCTGCCATAACATTGAATTGTATTTTCAGAAACCACAATTTTTAAAAACATAAAACAAAAAATAAAAACATCTGACTGGAATTAGTTATACAAACGGCAAAAATTCAAATCATATCATTATGTATCAAAAGCTTTATTAGTTTTTTTTATATCATTTTATTTATTAGGCAGAATATTTTGTCTTGTTATTCTGTAAATTCATTCTTTTACTTTTTCCAATTAACAATTCTATGGGATCTGGATGGATGGATAAAATTTTATTTTTTTAGTTTAAGCTTGCATAAGTTTTACAATTTATTGCAATTAAAACGTTTTAATTTACTTATTTCGTTAGGGTTCAATTTTTGTTTTATCCTGCTCCTACTATGCAATTGGTAGGTTCTCATTTATTTATTTTATGAGTTGTTTAACTTATATTCTTAAGGTCATTTTATTCTTCTAAACCCCACATATTTCTCATTCCATTCTTTCTGACTGATCAGTGATCTTTTAAAAGTTCTTCTTTTCTTTACGGTATAACAGTTTATCCTTCAAATTAATACTTTCAAGTTCATTGCTTTTTAAGGTCTTAAACTTTATAGGAGTTCTTGTGTTCATTATTCATCGAGGAAAGGATTCTTCATTTTCAGCCACCAGGTGTTTAGGGAGAGATTTCCATATACGTACAAAGTCAGAGAATCCCATATAAACTTAACCTTGAATGGTCCCTTAAAGCTGACAATCATAAACCTTGAAAGAGGCATGGGGCCACAATCTGGACATTGGTCCATAATAGCAAAGTTTCTTTTATTTATTTATAATTTTATTTTTATAAAAGCGGAGTGATTATATTTTATACAGAGGCCATTATTGCAGCCAACATTTGCAATTTCCATTTACAAGAATATTTTTTTTAATTTAGGGGTTTGCCTGTCTCTGCTGTGTGTAAATAAGTTGTAATGAAAGTTGCTTCAAAACATTGTACGTTGGACTATAAGTCGGGCTCGTAGATAGTCATAAGAAGGTGTCAGTTATTTTCTATTCTTTTTTTAAACTTGCTTGAGTGATTGATTCATGGCATCTTAATAAGTTTATGTCCAAACTTACGTTGTTTTAAGATATGATAATGGTGGGATAGTTAGTTGGCGTTTTCTGTTTGTATATTTATCACTAAAAAATTTGCACTTTAATATGGAGAACACTGTCATAGGTAGTGTATAATTTCAGCCATGTTGTCAATGCTGTTGTATTTGTATCGTGTATTCAGTTCGAAAGCTGTCTTGTTATAATGCATAATTTAATTATATTTTACAAGTGGTAAACAAATCATAAACAGAACCATAATTAGTTAAATAAGTTTCCTGCTATATTAAGCAGTGGGGGTTCTAATATATTTTGTTAGATTATTACAATATTTTTCTCTTATTATTTCAATTGTTTTTTATGTAACAATTGTATTTACGAGGTGAACAATGTGACTTAAAATATTAAAAATTGTACTGATTAACACATAAAGTTACTGAAACTTTTACTATAAAATAACTTAAACTCATAACTGAGTTAAGAATAAGGCTGTAAGTCGTCAATATAGTTTTAAGAATAAAATGAACTTATCATTACATCCGGATTATACTCTAGTGGAAAGTCAATGACACAAAAAGTGTAAATATTATTTCGGCCGGATATGACAAGTTATATATTTTTTTACCACCAATATTTATTACTAAAATTCTGTCACGTTGGACCGATCAAAAGCAATTATCTGAGATAGTTAAAGCAGAGAAAGGGACAGAAAAGTTAGAACGGAGAAAGAAAAAGACGAAGACAAGCTAATAGAGAAACAAGCTGAAACAACCTTATATTAAATAAAACACCTGTAAATGTATACATGACCGGTAAAAATACAATGTTGATGAGCTTTGGTAACAGGCGTTAGCACCTCCGAAATTGATTGAAGGAAGGCGCATTTCTCACTAAGTCGCTTATGTAAACGATACAGCCTAGCGGGTCCTAAACATATCATATCATTATCCATGTTAACATTTTTTTCATTATCATTGCCATATATCAATTTTACTGTTTAATCTTAACTAACAATGTATTTTTTTACTTATAAAAAGGGTTAACATCCTCTAAAAGCAAACCAATGTAAGGAATGGATTAAATATTTGGCAAATAAGAATGTAACTTTCAAAGCTATTTGAACATCACGTCAATTGCAACTTTAATTCACAATCGTGGTTTCGCAATATGACTGTACTCTTAAAGTGTTTGATATCCTTCAGACATATTAATGAAACTAATTTTCATGTTCAGCATTATTCAAGTTGATATTTTCAACTTCCTTTGTGCGAAAATGAAATTAAAATATTTTTAATCCAATAGAGTTGTTTGTTTACACTAAACAAATATGAACATTAAAAGACTTATACATTTACCATATATACATATACATTTCAGTCTATTATTTTTTATTTAAAAACACGAATCACGTCTTTATGGTTTCCCTTACAGATTTTAACTTCGTATTGATATTTGTCTAATTCAGATTTTCAATTTAAGACTTTATAAAATATCTTACGTTACAAAACTGTGGATATTGAAATGCAATATTGGCAACCAAAACACAAATTTAACATATTAAACTTAGATTCTTTACTATTTCAGTACAGGGAGATTTTTAAAGGTAGCAAAAGTGTTACAGAGCGTACAGTACTACCCCATACTAACGTAATCGTATTCCAATAAATAAAGGTGTATATTCTTTCTTTGTTAGAAGGTTTATAAGTGTTACATTCTTGAAGCTCTTGTCTTATTGGAAGTGATATATTAATTTAAACAAACTCTCCAATAATATACAGTTTTTTATTTTTGTGATGCCTTTCGTACTCAATGAGTACATCTTCGGACTCACACAACTGAATAAAAGTAATAATAACAATAGTAACATAAAACAATTTTGTATTAAATAAAAACATATGTCATTAAAAAATACAAAGAAGTAATATTCTATGACAGCACAGTATGTTATATGTATATATAAAAATAAAGTTTTATATTTAGTTAAATCAAATAAAGTAACGGTGAATTTTGAAAAAGCCCAAGTTCGTTGTTTACCAGATTATTTTGGTTCTTTTTTATATAAAAATTGTTTTCATATGCATCAAGGAATTTTTTTTTTATTTTGTACTTCTTTTAATAATTTTGCATTTGAAAAAGAGTGTCCAGTTTGAAGTGCATGTTTTGCCATGGCTGATCTTTCTTCCTGTTGGTATTTTAAACATAAAGAATAAAATTAATGAAGAAGAAAAATCTGGAATTTATCAAATTAGTTGTGACAATTGCGAACTTCAAATACATTGGCCAAACAAAAAGAAAGTTAAAACAGAGAGCTAAGGAACATAGGGCATGTTTAAAATACCAACAGGAAGAAAGATCAGCCATGGCAAAACATGCACTTCAAACTGGGACACTCTTTTTCAAATGCAAAATTATTAAAAGAAGTACAAAATAAAAAATTCCTTGATGCATATGAAACAATTTTTATAAAAAAGAACCAAAATAATCTGGTAAACAACGAACCTGGGCTTTTTCAAAATTCACCGTTACTTTATTTGATTTAACTAAATATAAACTTTATTTTTATATATACATATAACATACTGTGCTGTCATAGAATATTACCTCTTTGTATTTTTAATGACATATGTTTTTATTTAGTACAAAATTGTTTATGTTACTATTGTTATTTATTACTTTTATTCAGTTGTGTGAGTCCGAAGATGTACTCATTGAGTACGAAAGGCCTCACAAAAATAAAAAAACTTTATATTATTGGAGAGTTTGTTTATAAGTGTTGTTAAAGATTTTCGAAAAAAAAAAACACAATATGTGTAAAGATCATGAATGTACAATGACAATTACCCGTAACCAACATTTGTTCCTAACAGAACAGTAAGTAGACACAGTAACAATTGGACGAGAAGGTAAAGTAATTACAGTGACTACTACAGCGCAGATTAATGACGCACTGTGAACACAAAGCTGAACATTTACTGATGACAACTTGCTGCTGAGTAACTTGACACCAGATAAGCATTCTCTACAAGCTCGTTTAATCACTGTCCCAGTATCGTTCATTTGCTGTTGATGGAACACAGTATCTGTAAATATCATCAATGTACAATAACAATGTTCGTAACCAACCATCTGTTCCTAACAGAACAATAAGTAGACACAGTAACAATGACGACAGGGTAAAGTAATTACAGTGACTATTACAGCACAGATAAGGACGCACTGTGAACACAAAGCTGAACATTAACTGATGCCAACTTGCACTGGGTGACTTGCCGCCGGGTAAGCGTTATCTACAAGCTCGTCTAAGCACTGTCCCAGTATCTTTCATTTGCTGTTGATGGATTTATAGAAAAATACAATTAATTTATCATGTCAATTGGTTTCTTTGCTGTACTGTATAGTGTCAATTTCGAAAGGTAGTTAATGAAATTGAAGTACAAACTAACCGCATCAATCCGAACTACAGTAATCCAACCTGCTGCGTTACTCAGAACTCACAGTAATCTGACTCAATGGACATGTTTCTGATATTTTATTATTATTTCTATGGTAATTCCAACCTGCTGCGTTACTCAGAACTTCACAGTAATCTGACTCAAATGGACGTGTTTCTGATATTTTATTATTATTTGTATGGTAATCCAACCTGCTGCGTTACTCAGGAACTCACAGTAATCTGACTCAATGGACGTGTTTCTGATATTTTTATTATTATTTCTATGGTAATCCAACCTGCTGCGTTACTCAGAACTCACTGTAATCTGACTCAATGGACGTGTTTCTGATATTTTATTATTATTTCTATGGTAATCCAACCTGCTGCGTTACCCAGAACTCACAGTAATCTGACTCAATGGACGTGTTTCTGATATTTTATTATTATTTTCTATGGTAATCCAACCTACTGCGTTACTCAGAACTCACAGTAATCTGACTCAATGGACGTGTTTCTGATATTTTATTATTATTTCTACAGTAATCCAACCTACTGCGTTACTCAGAACTCACAGTAATCTGACTCAATGGACGTGTTTCTGATATTTTATTATTATTTCTATGGTAATCCAACCTGTTGCGTTACCCAGAACTCACAGTAATCTGACTCAATGGACGTTGTTTCTGATATTTTATTATTATTTCTATGGTAATCCAACCTGCTGCGTTACTCAGAACTCACAGTAATCTGACTCAATGGACGTGTTTCTGATATTTTATTATTATTTGTATGGTAATCCAACCTGCTGCGTTACTCAGAACTCACAGTATGACTCAATGGACGTGTTTCTGATATTTTATTAATATTTCTATGGAAATCCAACCGGCTGCGTTACTCAGAACTGACAGTAATCTGACTCAATGGACGTGTTTCTGATATTTTTATTATTATTTCTATGGTAATCCAAACCTGTGCGTTACTCAGAAACTCACAGTAATCTGACTCAATGGACGTGATTCTGATATTTTATTATTATTTCTATGGTAATCCGAACATTACATCAATATATACGTCTGAAGCAAACGGATTCAAACAAGATAAACGTGGCCCTCCTGTATCAAAAAAATGCTACATTTAATTGGTATACTTTAATTGTGTTCATATTTTAAATTTGTTGACACAGTAACAATGACAAGGAGGGTAAAGTAATTACAGTGCACATAATGACGCACTGTGAACACAAAGCTGAACATTTACTGGTGCCAACTTGCTCTGGGTAACTTGCCGCCGGGTAAGCATTATATCTACAAGCTCGTCTAAGCACTGTCCCAGTATCGTTCATTTGCTGCTAATGGTTTCTAGCGAATACAATTAACTGAAAATTATAATCGATTTCTTTGTTGTGATAAACATGATACCAGGTTAGAAACGTAAGTTATGCAGTTATTTACTTTAATGTACATAATTATTGCTATCGATTAAATTGATATACTTTAATTGTAATGGTGGATATATTGTAAAGTTATACCGTACGTTATTATTCTGGGAGAAATAAATTGCTGAATGTCGCAGATTTACTGTTCAGCCAGTATGAGATTGAAAGGAGGGTAGAGATTTCTTTAAGTCACTACACTTGAGCGCACTCTGTTGATTGAATACCAGTATCTGGCAACGGTAGCACACTTTCATCTAATATCAACAAATAAAAAGAATCACTCTTTGTCTTATGAACACACTCTACTTCTTTTTAACCATTTTTTAAAAACTAAAACTTTGAGATAGTAATATAAAACGTGCAATCCATGATATATTACACTTTGATTATTTTGAATATAGTTTATATTTAAATATAACTAATATAAGTATATAACCAATCGTTGGGTGAGAATGTTATCTTTGGTATTTTTTCCCTAGAAGTGATCTTTACTAATATGTCACTGCTCGAAATGAATTAAAAAAAATAAACGCGCTTACTAAATAAAGAATTCACGACTTTTTTGCCAAATACGTATTTTTGAGCGTAGCGACCAACTATAATACTAGTAAGTATTATTTAAATCGTGATTAGTAACTTACGATTAAAATTTGTTTTAAATCTACCCACGGCGTTTAAAAAGCTAGAATATCGCCTTTGATATGATACTGGTGGATCATAGTTTATCAACATATACTATAGCCTAGTGTCGTATCATAGTTTATCAACATATAATATTATAGCCTAGAATCTTATTCTAATCAACATATACTATAGCCTAGACTCGTATTATAGTTTATCAACATATACTATAGCCTAGATTCGTATCATAGTTTATCAACATACACTATAGCCTAGATTCGTATCATAGTTTATCAACATATACTATAGCCTAGAGTCGTATCATAGTTTATCAACATATTACTGTAGCCTAGATTCATATCATAGTTTATCAACATATACTTTAGCCTAGATTCGTATCATAGTTTATCAACATATACTGTAGCCTTAGATTCGTATCATAGTTTATCAACATATACTATAGCCTAAATTCGTATCATAGTTTATCAACATATACTATAGCCTAGAGTCGTATCATAGTTTATCAACATATACTATAGCCTAGAATCGTATTCTAATCAAACACATTACTATAGCCTAGAGTCGTATCATAGTTTGATCAACATATACTATAGCCTAGATTCGTATCATAGTTTATCAACATATACTATAGCCTAGATTCGTATCATAGTTTATCAACATATACTATAGCCTAAATTCGTATCATAGTTTATCAACATATACTATAGCCTAGAGTCGTATCATAGTTTATCAACATATATTATAGCCTAGAATCGTATTCTAATCAACACATACTATAGGCCTAGAGTCGTATCATTAGTTTATCAACATATACTGTAGCCTAGATTCGTATCATAGTTTATCAACATTATACTATAGCCTAGATTCGTATCATAGTTTATCAACATATACTATAGCCTAGAGTCGTATCATAGTTTATCAACATATACTATAGCCTAGATTCGTATCATAGTTAGTTTATCAAACATATACTATAGCCTAGATTCGTATCATAGTTTATCAACATATACTATAGCCTAGATTCGTATCATAGTTTATCAACATATACTATAGCCTAGATTCGTATCATAGTTTATCAACATATACTATAGCCTAGATTCGTATCATAGTTTATCAACATATATTATAGCCTAGAATCGTATTCATAGTTTATCAACATATACTATAGCCTAGATTCGTATCTTAGTTTATGAACATATACTATAGCCTAGATTCGTATCATAGTTTATCAACATATACTGTAGCCTAAGATTCGTATCATAGTTTATCAACATATACTATAGCCTAGATTCGTATCATAGTTTATCAACATATATTATAGCCTAGAATCGTATCATAGTTTATCAACATATACTATAGCCTAGATTCGTATCAATAGTTTATCAAACATATACTATAGCCTAGATTCGTATCATAGTTTATCAACATATACTATAGCCTAGATTCGTATCATAGTTTATCAACATATATTATAGCCTAGAATCGTATCATAGTTTATCAACATATACTATAGCCTAGATTCGTATCATAGTTTATCAACATATATTATAGCCTAGAATTCGTATCATAGTTTATCAACATATACTATAGCCTAGATTCGTATCATAGTTTATCAACATATACTATAGCCTAGATTCGTATCATAGTTTATCAACATATACTATAGCCTAGAATTCGTATCATTGTTTATCAAACATATACTGTAGCCTAGATTTCGTATCATAGTTTATCAACATATATCTATAGCCTAGATTCGTATCATAGTTTATCCAACATTATACTATAGCCTAGATTCGTATCATAGTTTATCAACATATACTATAGCCCAGAGTCGTATCATAGTTTATCAGCATATACTATAGCCTAGATTCGTATCATAGTTTATCAACATATACTATAGCCTAGATTCGTATCGTAGTTTATCACATATACTATAGCCTAGAGTCGTATCATAGTTTACCAACATATATTATAGCCTAGAATCGTATTCTAGTTTATCAACATATACTATAGCCTAGAGTCGTATCATTGTTTAAACACATTGACTGCGGTAGACGCACATTGATACTGTTCCGACGCGTCCTAAAGTCGACACACGACTTGTGTTGCAGAGAAGGTGTTATCAACATTGTACTATAGCTAGAGACGTATCATAGTTTACCAACATATATTATAGCCTAGAATCGTATTCTAGTTTTATCAACATATACTATAACCTAGATTCGTATCATAGTTTATCAACATATACTATAGCCTAGAGTCGTATCATAGTTTACCAAATATATTATAGCCTAGAATCGTATTCTAGTTTATCAACATATACTATAGCCTAGAGTCGTATCATAGTTTAAACACATTGACTGCGGTGGACGCACATTGATACTGTTCCGACGCGTCCTAAAGTCGACACACGACTTGTGTTGCAGAGAAGGTGTTATCAACATATACTAGGAGCTAAGACCAATCAGTTTATCCACTAATACTATAACTAGAGATGTATCATAGTTTAACATATTGACAGCGGTTGTACGCATACTGATTTTTGTCCCGGCGCGTCCTAAATTTGGCACACGCCTTGTGTCAAAATGGAGGAGATATTAACATTTTACTATTGTTATAGACGTTTCATAGGTGGTCTTAATTAGAGGCGTTAAGTATACCTTTAAAAGATCAAAATCGTTTTACTATTTCATAACTCATTCATTAAACAACGCACTGTAAATACGTGTATGAGATACTTTTTATGTGGTATCTTTTATTTTTACTTGGCAGTTAAAGGGATTAATTTATTTTTTTATTTAGGTTAAAAATGTCAGTTTTAATAAGCACAACATACTATAATTAAAGAATCGTGTTATGTTTTTTATCATTGAATACATTAATACCCCCATGTTTACCGACGGATAATAATGTAGAACTGATTGTATTTCTAAAGCAACTAAGAAAATAATTTTATTTTTTAGCATACCAGTAAATTTAATGCAATACATAAATATCGTTGATTACTCGTCACTTTATTTGAAGTCTTGTTATGTAATAAAAAATACTGTACAAGTTGCTATATCCATTTACAAGTTTATAAAATTTTGTACTGTTTATTTTAAAACTTACCTGTCTAAATTAGGGCATTGTACACCATGTTTGAGTAGGTAAGGAGGGAACAAACCCTATATTTGCTTGAATCCTCGAGATATATATATATATATATATAGTATATATTATATATATA
>NW_025787094.1:0-12738 GCF_021130785.1 Homalodisca vitripennis
GCAACTGTATACTACTTCCTATTTGGGTAACTACTTTTAAATTGTGAGGAAGACAACCGAGAATAAATAAAAAATGCATTACTAACAATAAAGATTATAATTTTAACTGATTGATTTTAAATTTATATATTTATTTTTATAATGTATGAATGCATTTTATGGTCTATCTTTTTAGAATAACAACATACGCTCACATGATAATAAGTCTGGAATTTGTGTTTATATGGTTTTAGTAAATTAACTGTTTTAGTTATAATTCTTGAGAATTTATAAACATCCCTTAATAATAAAAATTCAGGAAGTAGTTTTTTGCTTATTCTACAACAATAATAATTTTTATGAAAATGATTTAAAAATGAATGTAAGTTTACCTAAAAACTAGGCCTCAAGATAAAAATAAATGGGCTTTAATGGACCCATGTAAAAAACAATGTTATACTAAGAAGAGAGGCCCTACCCCATAGACATACACACGCCAGGACAATTTCAACGTAAACTACTACAGTGGGCAGTCTCAGTGGACAACGTGCACTGTGAAGATGGATTAATAAGTCGAATATTCTCGTCACGCGAGAGTTTGGGTGGCCCACTCTATTCAATTGAAAGTTAGCTATCTATGAATGAAAAGTAATTTATTCAAGTCGTTGCTGTAAAATTATCACATTGTTTTTATTATTTATCTGTCAATTCTATTAATTGCTCTGCAAAATCTCTCTTCACTTTGGTTTGAATTATTTTTCATCAGCTTAAGTTTATCTTGGTCACAGCAGTTTGCAAAAATTTATTATGAACTACTTAATGAATTCATTTTTAAATAGCCACCCTCTTTACAACTTTTACTTAGCCACTCTCTTGCTTTTTTTTTTTTTTCAGCTAACCTTATTAAACCCTAGTTCAATTCAAAGTTGATAACTCTTTGATAACCAGCAATGACAACGTAAACCAAAGTTTAGTTTGCTGGCGTATAGGATTCCCTGCAATAGTGAAATTTAAATACTTTGAAAAAAATTAATTTATTTAGGCACATGAGGGTATAAACGGCCATTCCTAGTTCCAAACAAACGATAACAGTACTACAAAATACCCCAAACGTTAATTGAAAAACCTTTGGTACAAAAAACCAATCTGTATTCTACTCACGGCTTAAATTTGTTAGCCAGGTTTTGGTTACAACACCTTTTCATTGCCCATATGGAGTCCCGTATAAAATTAAAAATCTCAAATTTGTTATCTTACTAGCTTATAATGAAATAATTAAATAATTTAAAATGCCACTCGAGAGTATAAGATTATTATTAAATCCCATACGAAAGTTTTCGTTCATAACTTGCAATCTGGTAACATAAATGCTGAAACTAGTACAAACCGGCGCTAGAAGAATACATGGGAGATCAACGAAACACTACTATATGGCTATCGTCAACTTCTGTCTGTGATATACTTTCGTGCACTAAACTGTATCTGTACAGACTGCAGTGATCAGTAACCTATCTGTAGTGAGACAGCTGGGCGGACGTTACACTGGGATCAACGAAACACTATTATATGGCTATCGTCAACCTCTGTCTGTGATATACTTTCATGCACTAAACTGTATCTCTACTGTACTATCTGTGGTGAGGCAGCTGGGCGAACGTTTATACTGGGATCAACGAAACACTATTATATGGGCTATCGTCAACCTCTGTCAGTGATATACTTTCATGCACTAAACTGTATCCCCTACCACAGCTGCAGTGATCAGTACTATCCGTAGTGAGACAGCTGGGCGGACGTCATACTGGGATCAACGAAACACTATTATATGGCTATTCGTCAACCTCTGTCTGTGATATACTTATTATGCACTAAACTGTATCTCTACTGTACTATCTGTGGTGAGCAGCTGGGCGAACGTTATACTGGGATCAACGAAACAACTATTATATGGCTATCGTTAACCTCTGTCTGTGATATACTTTCATGCACTAAACTGTATCTCTACTGTACAATCCTTAGTGAGACAGCTGGGCGAACGTTATACTGGGATCAACGAAATACTATTATATGGCTATCGTCAACCTCTGTCTGTGATATACTTTAATGCACTAAACTGTATCTCTATTGTACTATCTGTGGTGAGGCAGCTGGGCGAACGTTATAACTGGGATCAACGAAACACTATTATATGGCTATCGTCAACCTCTGTCTGTGGTATAATTTAATGCACTAAACTGTATCTCTATTGTACTATCTGTGGTGAGGCAGCTGGGCGAACGTTATACTGGGATCAAGGAAACACTATTATATGGCTATCGTCAACCTCTGTCTGTGATATACTTTCATGCCACTAAACTGTATCTCTACTGTACAATCCGTAGTGAGACAGCTGGGCGAACGTTATAACTGGGTTTTCAACGAAACACAATTATATGGCTATCGTCAACCTCTGTCTGTGATATACTTTCATGCACTAAACTGTATCCCTACCACAGCTGCAGTGATCAGTACTATCCGTAGTGAGACAGCTGGGCGGACGTCATAACTGGGATCAACGAAACACTATTATATGGCTATCGTCAACCTCTGTCTGTGATATACTTTTATGCACTAAACTGTATCTCTACTGTACTATCTGTGGTGAGGCAGCTGGGCGAACGTTATACTGGGATCAACGAAACACTATTATATGGCTATCGTCAACCTCTGTCTGTGATATACTTTCATGCACTAAACTGTATCCCTACCACAGCTGCAGTGATCAGTACTATCCGTAGTGAGACAGCTGGGCGGACGTCATACTGGGATCAACGAAACACTATTATATGGCTATCGTCAACTTCTGTCTGTGATATACTTTCATGCACTAAACTGTATCTGTACAGCTGCAGTGATCAGTACTATCTGTAGTGAGACAGCTGGGCGGACGTTTACACTGGGATCAACGAAACACTATTATATAGCTATCGTCAACCTCTGTCTGTGATATACTTTCATGCACTAAACTGTATCTCTACTGTACTATCTGTGGTGGAGGCAGCTGGGCGAACGTTATACTGGGATCAACGAAACACTATTATATGGCTATCGTCAACCTCTGTCTGTGATATACTTTCATGCACTAAACTGTATCTGTACAGCTGCAGTGATCAGTACTATCTGTAGTGAGACAGCTGGGCGGACGTTACACACTGGGATCAACGAAACACTATTATATGGCTAATCGTCAACCTCTGTCTGTGATATACTTTCATGCACTAAACTGTATCTCTACTGTACTATCTGTGGTGAGGCAGCTGGGCGAACGTTATACTGGGATCAACGAAACACTATTATATGGCTATCGTCAACCTCTGTCTGTGATATACTTTCATGCACTAAACTGTATCCCTACCACAGCTGCAGTGATCAGTACTATCCGTAGTGAGACAGCTGGGCGGACGTCCATACTGGGATCAACGAAACACTATTATATGGCTATCGTCAACCTCTGTCTGTGATATACTTTTATGCACTAAACTGTATCTCTACTGTACTATCTGTGGTGAGGCAGCTGGGCGAACGTTATACTGGGATCAACGAAACACTATTATATGGCTATCGTCAACCTCTGTCTGTGATATACTTTAATGCACTAAACTGTATCTCTATTGTACTATCTGTGGTGAGGCAGCTGGCGAACGTTATACTGGGATCAACGAAACACTATTATATGGCTATCGTCAACCTCTGTCTGTGATATACTTTAATGCACTAAACTACTGTATCTCTATTGTACTATCTGTGGTGAGGCAGCTGGGCGAACGTTATACTGGGATCAACGAAACACTATTATATGGCTATCGTCAAACCTCTGTCTGTGGTATAATTTAAATGCACTAAACTGTATCTCTATTGTACTATCTGTGGTAGGCAGCTGGGCGAACGTTATACTGGGATCAACGAAACAGTATTATATGGCTATCGTCAACCTCTGTCTGTGATATACTTCATGCACTAAACTGTATCTGTACAGCTGCAGTGATCAGTACTATCTGTAGTGAGACAGCTGGGCGGATGTTATACTGGGATCAACGAAACACTATTATATGGCTATCGTCAACCTCTGTCTGTGATATACTTTTATGCACTAAACTGTATCTCTACTGTACTATCTGTGGTGAGGCAGCTGGGCGAACGTTATACTGGGATCAAGGAAACACTATTATATGGCTATCGTCAACCTCTGTCTGTGATATACTTTCATGCACTAAACTGTATCTCTACTGTTACAATCCGTAGTGAGACAGCTGGGCGAACGTTATAACTGGGTTCAACGAAACACAATTATATGGCTATCGTCAAACCTCTGTCTGTGATATACTTTTATGCACTAAACTGTATCTCTAACTGTACTATCTGTGGTGAGGCAGCTGGGCGCGAACGTTATACTGGGGATCAACGAAACACTATTATATGGCTATCGTCAACCTCTGTCTGTGATATACTTTAATGCACTAAACTGTATCTCTATTGTACTATCTGTGGTGAGGCAGCTGGGCGAAACGTTATACTGGGATCAACGAAAACACTATTATATGGCTATCGTCAACCTCTGTCTGTGATATACTTTAATGCACTAAACTGTATCTCTATTGTACTATCTGTGGTGAGGCAGCTGGGCGAACGTTATACTGGGATCAACGAAACACTATTATATGGCTATCGTCCAACCTCTGTCTGTGGTATAATTTAATGCACTAAACTGTATCTCTATTGTACTATCTGTGGTGAGGGCAGCTGGGCGAACGTTTATACTGGGATCAACGAAACAGTATTATATGGCTATCGTCAACCTCTGTCTGTGATATACTTTCATGCACTAAACTGTATCTGTACAGCTGGCAGTGATCAGTACTATCTGTAGTGAGACAGCTGGGCGGATGTTATACTGGGATCAACGAAAACACTATTATATGGCTATCGTCAACCTCTGTCTGTGATATACTTTCATGCACTAAACTGTATCCCTACCACAGCTGCAGTGATCAGTACTATCCGTAGTGAGACAGCTGGGCGGACGTCATACTGGGATCAACGAAACACTATTATATGGCTATCGTCAAACCTCTGTCTGTGATATACTTTTATGCACTAAACTGTATCTCTACTGTACTATCTGTGGTGAGGCAGCTGGGCGAACGTTATACTGGGATCAACGAAACACTATTATATGGCTATCGTCAACCTCTGTCCTGTGATATACTTTAATGCACTAAACTGTATCTCTATTGTACTATCTGTGGTGAGGCAGCTGGGCGAACGTTATACTGGGATCAACGAAACACTATTATATGGCTATCGTCAACCTCCTCTGTCTGTGATATACTTTAATGCACTAAACTGTATCTCTATTGTACTATCTGTGGTGAGGCAGCTGGGGGCGAACGTTTTACTGGGATCAACGAAACACTATTATATGGCTATCGTCAACCTCTGTCTGTGGTATAATTTAATGCACTAAACTGTATCTCTAATTGTACTATCTGTGGTGAGGCAGCTGGGCGAAACGTTATACTGGGATCAACGAAACAGTATTATATGGCTATCGTCAACCTCTGTCTGTGATATACTTTCATGCACTAAACTGTATCTGTACAGCTGCAGTGATCAGTACTATCTGTAGTGAGACAGCTGGGCGGATGTTATATACTGGGATCAACGAAACACTATTATATGGCTATCGTCAACCTCTGTCTGTGATATACTTTTATGCACTAAACTGTATCTCTACTGTACTATCTGTGGTGAGGCAGCTGGGCGAACGTTATACTGGGATCAAGGAAACACTATTATATGGCTATCGTCTAACCCTCTGTCTGTGATATACTTTCATGCACTAAACTGTATCTCTACTGTACAATCCGTAGTGAGACAGCTGGGCGAACGTTATACTGGGTTCAACGAAACACAATTATATGGCTATCGTCAACCTCTGTCTGTGATATACTTTTATGCACTAAACTGTATCCCTACCACAGCTGCAGTGATCAGTACTATCTGTGGTGAGGCAGCTTGGGCGAACGTTACACTGGGATCAACGAAACACTATTATATGGCTATCGTCAACCTCTGTCTGTGATATACTTTTATGCACTAAACTGTATCTCTAACTGTACTATCTGTGGTGAGGCAGCTGGGCGAACGTTATACTGGGATCAAGGAAACACTATTATATGGCTATCGTCAACCTCTGTCTGTGATATACTTTCATGCACTAAACTGTATCTCTACCACAGCTGCAGTGATCAGTACTATTCGTAGTGAGACAGCTGGGCGAACGTTGTACTGGGATCAACGAAACACTATTTATATAGCTATCGTCAACCTCTGTCTGTGATATACTTTCATGCACTAAACTGTATCTCTTCTGTACTATCCGTAGTGAGACAGCTGGGGCGAACGTTTATACTGGGATCCAACGAAACACAATTATATGGCTATCGTCAACCTCTGTCTGTGATATACTTTTTTTATGCACTAAACTGTATCCCTGTATCCCTACCACACAGCTGCAGTGATCAGTACTATCTGTGGTGAGGCAGCTTGGGCGAACGTTATACTGGATCAACGAAACACTATTATATGGCTATCGTCAACCTCTGTCTGTGATATACTTTTCATGCACTAAAACTGTATCTCTACTGTACTATCTGTGGTGAGGCAGCTGGGCGAACGTTATACTGGGATCAAGGAAACACTATTATATGGCTATCGTCAACCTCTGTCCTGTGATATACTTTTATGCACTAAACTGTATCCCTACCACAGCTGCAGTGATCAGTACTATTCGTAGTGAGACAGCTGAGCGAACGTTGTACTGGGATCAACGAAACACTATTATATAGCTATCGTCAACTCTGTCTGTGATATACTTTATGCACTAAACTGTATCTCTACCACAGCTGTAGTGATCAGTAATATTTGTGGTGAGGCAGCTAGCGAACTTTAGCGAAATGATTTGTAAAATTCATCTTCGATTTACGAGCCGTTATCCCACTCATTTTTAAGAGATGTTAGGTTGCATTGCCACCTGTTAAATCAAAATTTAATGTAATTTGCGCTCTAAACATAAAGGGATATTTTGTCTAATAGAGGACGTGCATGACTTACGCCTTCGAACTGAAACAATGCAATATGGACACACTACAGTGATGTAAGCAATTAGAACAGAAACATGAAGGGCGAACTAATTCAGCACTAGTTTAATATAATGTCTTCGCTGAAAACAGATTTAATTATATTTTTTAGTCTTAACTAACCTTTTAAAAATATAAAACTTAACTCAGAGAACTTAATTTTGAGATTTCTCTGTTTAATTACGCTGGCAAGGAAATAATCAAAATAGTGTACGTCATATATTTCGCAAACCGATATAAACAAGTAACTAGCTAGTTATTTAAATTGACTCTTATTAGATTCCGTTTCTTAATTGTTTTACCGAATAATTATTGGTAGAAAATGTTGGTGGTGTTGACCTAGTACCTTATTTACTACACAGTTAAGATAATTCATACCTTTTTTTAATCTACATATCATACGTCGTTGGATTATAAATATGTATCTCTATATTAATTAATCATTACATAATTGTAATTTTTATTTCCATACTTTTTCCAGCTGCTTAGGACCAAATTTAATAAACTAACAAATTGAGGGCAATCTGTGAACGAGGTTAAATAAAAAAATGTCCGTATTCTTATTTTAATCCTTTTAATCGTGACTTTGATTTTAGTAATTCGAAACAAATAGACCTTACAGTCTGACCCCAAAAAGCGTATTCTGTTTTCATAATAATTTTATTTCGCAAAGCGGAAGACAATTTTCCGTACCAAATTACCAGATACTGCACCTAATGATCTTGCAACATTTATGATTTTGTTGGTTCAGCATATATGTAAGGAGTCCATATTTTGTACGCATTTGGCCACTTGTGTTATGTGTTAGTTACGGAAAATAAAACTAATTGGCTGAGCGTTATCGAAGCTTACACAGGGCCTGGAAAAGTGTCTGTCTGTCCCGTATATGTGTATGTCTGGCCGTATTTCGTGAACAAACTAATCTGTATACATATATATATATATATATATATATATATAAATTATATACATTATATATAAGTACTTTTTTGTGATTCAATGTTTATTGAAATTATATATATATATATATAATATACATATAGAGCTATCGACTTAAAATTTTAAAAACAATCTTAGCGACGCCTGTTACACGATACTTGGGGGGGGGAGAGTACACCTACCTTCTATGATTATGATTATACAATTTATAGAACGTTTCACAAAGTTTAGCTTGATTTCACGGCAACTTCTCCTACGCCTTAGGCCAACCAGTAGAGTGGTTGGGCGAAATAACGTTATACAGTAGACTAGCTATTTATGAAACAGACAATATCATCAAAAGTAGCGTTTACGAAAGGTTACGAAGGCTCAAAGTTGTAAAGCTTTCGTAATCCATTGTAAACTATTTCGATCTATGTAAATCATTAATGTACTTTTTTGCTAAGTGTTATTTTAGATGGTTAATTTAGCAGTAAGTTAACTCCAGAATGTTCCCCAAGAGGGTTTTACTTCCGGTTGGATTGTTCCTTCCAGTTGAACTTACACTGGTGTCAGTTTCTTGTCTTAGTAGGCCTACATAAAACTCTCTCATGTACCTTTGCTTTTAAAGAGATCTTTTTAATTTTTCCTATATATTTCAATTATTTATCCAAAATGAAGACTCCAGAATTGGTAATAGAAAATGAAGTATTTCACTCAGTTTACACAATTCATTCCTATTCATTATTAATACAGTAAAAACACTTACACCAAACATAAAAAACTAGAGATGGGGGCATTACCTGAAGGAAACATTTCAACACTCTTATACTGGATAACATAACTAAGAAATTTGTAGCCAAAAATGTAACTCATGTGAGTTTCATCAACCAATTACCTTCTTTAAGCACTCGTAACTGGACCACCAGTGCAGGAAACATTGTTTGTATGACCCTCTTATAGGCTATTTTAGAGTGGTGATTTACAGAGCCCGATTATACGTTCTGGCCCGTGTTTAGTTACCGGCCGACTGTAATCAGGTCCGGCCCAGTGCGCGCTCTAGTATTTACCTCTCCTCCAACAGTAAACTGCTCGCAGCGCGGCTAAACAAATAGTTTTCTGGTACACTTCTGGAACTGTAATCGGTACGGTATGGTACGTCAGTGGTACTTATTGCCAGTCAGTACGTATTTGCCAACAGTAAACTGCTCGCAGCGCGGCTAAGCTAATAGTTTTCTAGTACACTTCTAGAACTGTATCGGATATGGTATGGTACGTCAGTGGTACTTATTGCCAGTCAGTTACGTGTTTGCCAACAGTAAACTGCTCGCAGCGCGGCTAAAGCTAATAGTTTTCTAGTACAACTTCTAGAACTGTAATCGGTATGGTAAGGTAAATTAGTGATACTTATTGTATCTCTGTACGTACTTGCCAATCAGTAAATGGCTAGCAGCGCGGATAAACAAATAGTTTTCTGGTAAACTTCTGGAACTATATCGGTACTGTACGTTACGTCAGTGGTACTTATTGTCCGTCAGTTAGTATTTGCCTTGATACGTCAATGGTACTTATTGTAAGTCAGTACGTACTTACCAAATGTAAGCGGCTCGTCACGCGGCTAAAAAATCGGTCTCTGGTATACCTTGGGCCTGACTTGATACACCAATGGTACTTATTGTGTCAAAACGTACTTGACAACAGTAAGCGGCTCGCAGTGCTGCTTAACAAATAGTATTCTGATACACTTTTTGGAACTGCCTTGATACGTCAATGGTACTTAATGTAAGTCAGTACGTACTTGCGAACAGTAAGCGGCTCGCAGTGCGGCCAAACTGATAGTCCTCTGGTACACTTCTGGAACCGTCTCGATACGTCACTGTTACATATTATAAGTTACAAGTTATCTTGCCAACAGTTAGCGGCTTGCAGTGCTGCCAGAATAAATAGTTCTCTGGTACATCTGGAACTGCCTTGATACGTCAATAGTACTTATTGTAAGTCAGTACCTACTTGCCAACAGTTAGCGGCTTGCAGTGCTGCCAAATAAATAGTTCTCTGGTACATCTGGAACTGCCTTGATACGTCAATATACTTAATGTAAGTCAGTACTACTTGCGAACAGTAAGCGGCTCGCATGCGGCCAAACTGATAGTCCTCTGGTACACTTCTGGAACCGTCTCGATACGTCACTGTTACATATTATAAGTTACAAGTTATCTTGCCAACAGTTAGAGGCTTGGCAGTGCTGCCAAATAAATAGTTCTCTGGTACATCTGGAACTGCCTTGATACGTCCAGATAGTTACTTTATTGTAAGTCATACATACCTAACTTGCCCCTAACAGTAAGCGGCTCGCAGTGCGGTCAAACATATAGTTCTCATGCGGTACACGTTCTGGAAAATGCCTTGAATTACAGCGTCAATACATCACTTATTGTAAAGTCAAGGTTACTTACTTTCCACTCTCTGTAAGCGGCTCGCAGTGGCGGTCAAAACGAGATAGTTCTCCTCTGGTACACTCTTCTGGGGAAAAAAAATGCCCTCGATATCGTCAATGGTAACTATAATTGTGAAGTCCAGTACGTATTTTACCTAACTGTAAGCGGCTCGCAGTTGGCGGTCAAACAGAATAGTTTCTCTGGTACAACTTCTGGAAATGCCTTGATACGTCAAATGGCTACTTATTGTAAGTCCCAGTAACGTAACTTTCCAACTGTAAGCGGCTCGCTTCGGGGCTAAACTAAATAAGTTTCGCTTCGTGCACTTCTGGAACTGCTTTGAGAGCGTCAAATAGTACTTATTGTAAGTCGGTTACGTACTGTCCCAAACAGTAAGCGTCTCGCAGTGCGGCCAAAGAGGAATTGTTTCTCCCTTTCTGGTACACTTCTGGAACTGTTCTTTATACGTCCCATCGATATTTATTAAAAGTCTAGTAACTACGTCAACTTAACATCAGGAAATGGCTCACAGCCGCGGCTTCAAACATATAGTTCTCTTTGAAACTGCTTCGGTGAACGGTATGGTACTTCCGTAGGTACATTGTTTTATTGTACTTGTACAAAATGTCCCCTAGCTTAAAATCTGTCTCTGGCCTATATTCTCCCTGAAAGCCCGTAATTGCCTCGTCCTATATATTTCGAGAAACTGTTCAATAAAAAAATCATCTAAATGTAAAACAGTCCGCCTGGTGTTTTTTACATTATTTTTGGGCACTATTGACTCCGAGCTCTTTGGTTCTTAAGATTAGGAATCAACTGTAAAAAGTACTGGATTTTAGTTTTTTCCCTAAAATTAACATGTTACAAAAAATTTCAAACACTTTATCAAACACCTCATTTTAGTAATAGAAATATTGAAGTTATCTCCATTTATGGTTAATCAGGGGGGGGAGGGGGCGATCCTAAATGCTTTCTTTTTATTTTTCTTTCCAAACATTTTTATATTTCTAATTTCGAAATAAAATGCTTTTTTTTATTAAGTTTTAAAGTGCTCCTAAAAGGTATAAATTATATTAAGGAAAAAATTAAAAATGTATTTTGATTGTGGTTATCTCATCGATCTCCTCACGTTTGTTAAGATATATTTTTTAAGGCGATTTACGATCTCTACAATTTTTGTTTATTCACCTTTCACCTATGACTTGCTCTCTACTTGTACCAAGCAACATATAATTTTGCAAAAATTTTGTGTTTACAATGTTTTTCATACGGTATGGATAAAGGTATCTAGTTCGCCATCACTTGCCTTTTGCTGTGGCCCCGCAATCAAACCTACTGTTTTGTTATTGCCTATTCCACTGCCTCTACGGGCGGAAAAGCGCTTGCTGCGGAGCCGGACTATTGCAAACGTTAACCCTATTAGATAGGGACTTTCATAGAAACAATCGCATTACTAGCATTTTAGAAACTCCTGGCCATATATTCAAACTAGATAGAAAATCATCTCTTAGAATTAAAATTTGTTCTTTTTAAATTAAAAATAATATTTTTTTTTGGTATGAAAGATACATTATTAATTATTTTACTGATTATGATACCATTAAACTCGATTTCTTAACTCAAAAAGTTGTGCAGAGCTATAATAATATTTTTTAAAACTTTAAGATATTTTTTTGTCAATAGTAGTGACTACGTTAAATGACCCAAATAATATTTATTACCCATAAAAATAATTTGGCTGAATCGCCAGTATTTCAGTATAAAATAGTAATACTGGCTACACATAGAACGAAATAATTTTACAGATTTTTTAAGACTTTCAAGCTTTTGTTTCAAAGATTCTTCCTGGATTTATTTTAAAATTTCAAATCCCGGATATTCATTGTGATAGCCTTTTAAATGAATATTGCATACATACATGCAATTGGATTAGTGATCGCAAAGCCATATAAGGAAGCTTGTAATACGAATATCCCATTGTTAGGAGAAATTCAAAAAGGGTAAGATTTTAAAAATGGTAAAAGGAAGGAGTGTTGCGCCTTCATTATTCACAAAATGCAATGTTTCATCTGGAGTTAATTATGGACATATACTGAAAATTTATGCAGTGCTTTAGAGACAACGAACACCTATATTGTGTTAAACAATTGTCATTCAACACCATATATTAAAATGTTCTTAATTTAAAATTACCACACACGTTTTTGATAACTAAAAACACAAAT
>NW_025787095.1:0-14955 GCF_021130785.1 Homalodisca vitripennis
AAATCCAAATCCAACCTATCTCAGAACACTAGAACAAGCGCATAAATTGTTATTATAGAAAAATCCCAGATGGACTTAATATTACGTATCTTGACCGAAACACCGATGTAAATTTGAAAACTACATAGAGGAAGATATATTTAGTTTATGTCATCTGTTCATACGGTGTATTTAAATTTTGTGTGTGCTATTTTCTTTTCTATTTGGTGTTGTAAATGTTACCGAAATATAGTGTCAATCAAGAAAGTTGCACACTATCCAAATCTCTTCAGGTCTACTGCATCTTTATTTTAAACAGCCTGCTTTATTGTTACGCTCAGAAAATTCCTTTATCAACCCAAAAGTCTTTTCTTTTCACTGTGTAACAAATTAAGGAGCAATCATTTTTTAACCTTTTCCTTAATGTTTTACCTTTTCTTGCGGAGTAAGAACGGTTTTTCCATTGGTGTACAAGCTTAAGAAAATGAGTGATTTTATCTTCATAAAGGCACAAGAAAGTACGTTAATTAAAAAGATACTACGTTTTTTGATAATCTGATTATAGATATATATATATATATATATATATATATAATTTCAATAAATTTATATTAATAATATAAAATAGGCTAATAGCCACTTATACAAATTTAATATGTATACTGAAAATTTGTAATATATACCTACAAACATACATATATATATTTATATCATATAACTATATATTTAAAAGTAATTTACATACAGCTGAGATTGGAATACTTGTTTTTATTTATTTCTTAAAATTCGTTTTTGGTTGTTTTTTTATTCTTGTTTTTTTTGGTTTTGTTTGTTTGTTTCATAAAATCATGTGTGTTTTCTAATAGGGTTTTTTTCTGAAAACGTAAACACTGTTTTTGTTTGTTTTTTCATTAACTTTGAACTACTTGAAGAATATATTATAAGGGCCGAAATGGCTGAAAATCTATTTAAAATTGATTCTTTTGTGGATTGTATTTCGAAGATGTCTTCCGTTTTTTACACCTGTCAGTATAGTTCAAAATGATATGTAACAATTTTCGTTCAAAAAGACAATAATATACATCAATAAGACGACATAGTTATAATAAGGTCAATGCACATAGAAAGGTAAGTACACGGTTTACGAAGAAAATGTATTTCCAGAGAGTGTACTCGTGGACTATATTGTAGTCCCTACACAAATTTTTTTTACGAGGTGGAGAGGAAACCCATTCAAAGCTCCAATCCATGACAACTTTTATTTCGTTCTAGGTTGCCACCATCAGTTTCTACTGTAAATATGTTCATCAGTTTCCCCGCGGGCTATATGTTTAGCTGTTCAGAGAGATAAAGGCGGAGCTGCTGTCAGCTACCCGCGTCCGCTCTCAGGAAAGTATAAAACCATCAACAATAGTTTACGCCGTGGAAAGATTCTATTTTAGGTTAGTGTTTATTACGCTACCTCTAATATAATTTGTGAGGGGTCTTGTGAACACATTGTTGGCAGTAAATGTTATAACGTGTGGGTTGGGATACACGCCGTGTGAAAATACAGATCGTAAAATATTTGTGGAGTTAATGTACATGGATTCCAGATAACTATCCATGTAATGTTTTAGGTTACAAAAAAAGGAAGGTAGTAACAGGATTTAAAGATAACACCAGTACCCACGTATATTAGCTCAGACACCCATCACAATTTTATTATTAAGTGTATATTTTTATAAGTTTTATAAATTAAATAAACGCGTCAATTTTACTAGAAAATTGAGTCTATCACGATATTGATTGAGTATAATAACGAAGAGGTAGCAGTACGCCAAAACCACATGTTGTGGTGTAACACGCTTCGCTTAGGTTGCTTGTAAAGTCTTCAAGTCTACTGCCACATTTTGAATACGTCCTTGTGGGACAGGGGAGGAGAAACCGAAAACAGAAGAGAAGCCAATATGCCCAAGACTGCTGGAGTCCAAAGACATTTCGATATCGCTCAGGCCAAATCTGTTTGAGTTGCAACATATTTAAGTATGCAGATGTTTAGGCTAGGTTTATTAATATACCATGTTAACAATAATACATATTTGTACTTAGTGTGGTTAAAAGTTATTAAATTTTCTCATTACCCGCCATTTGGGTTACCCATGAGACCAATGCAGACATGTACGCTAACGCTCAGCCAAATTTCTCAAGGGTCTACCTTTATAAGAAAAAATTCATTTCAAGCAAAATTTTCATCCAAACAGATATATGGACAAAAATGAAATTTTCTCTTACCTAATCGGAGTTGTAGAGGCTTCGCTAACGCTCAGCCAATTATAAAATTAATCAGCCGAACCAGCTATTTAAAGCTAATATACTCTTGTATCTAATTGATCTAGACGATTGAGTTGCCAATCCGAATTATTAAACAACACTTGAAGCTATCGCTCAAATGAAAACATGAAATAGGATTAAGAAATTAATTATTTTCTATATATGCTTCATCGTTCAGGTAATTGGAGCAAACAGAGAAAAGTTACAGGAGGTAAAACCGACATTCGTAAATTCTTTTACTCCTCTTTGTTGGTTTCATACGGTTTTAAGAGGGGCGGAAATTTTTTTCTTTCGTGCGGAATTTTATAGGAGAACTGTAAAATGTATTTTAAGAATAATCTCGCAAGCTACAAATATTTCGTTTGTAAAATAGGATAACCAAACGAAACCGAGCAATTGATATAAAACCATTTCAACTAACCCATAAAAGTAAAATAATTCTAACTCCAAAATACGATTGGTTACAGCTCTGGTTTACTATCTGCAAATTGTGGCTTTACAGAAGCCGTTATTTTGGAAAACGGTAAAGTAAATATCCGAATAATATTAATCGATGTGTCAGAGAGCCTTAGTCTATTAAAATAATAATTATTTAATGACCATTAAAACAAGAAATGTCAAATAAAAAGTGAAAGGGTTTTAAAAAAACATTTCTTGATATTTATGAATTTCCTTTTACCGTTCTGTAGACGCGAATTCTAACATTTTTTACATTGGCCCTATCGGTAACCTGAACGACAACGAGATAAATCTAGTTATTATCATGAGAACATTAACACATGTAAAAAAGTTATTTTTGATTTGTTGGTAAGACATAAGCTCTGTCGGGGTCTCCTATTAATAGCCACGTTATAAGTTTATTTACAATAACTAATGGTTTAATTTACAGATATTCGTGACAAAATCGGTTCTTTTGAAGTATATCTGAGATATATGAGGCTTTGAGTATATTTGAGTATAGTTAACTGAGATAAAAAGTGTGGATGGTTAGACTAGATCTTAAGAAACAAATTCAACCCACGTTGTGCTCTAAAAGTTAACCGCAAGAACGCGCGCTAACTGCAGACCACGTCTTCCATAATTCCCTCCCACCCCCCTCACCGCTCCCCTCAACATCCCGAATTACCGATTTTGCAACGAGTACTGATTACAACCGATTATTAATAGACTGTTGAACATCCGACCATAAGTATCGAATATCTTATCAAACCATCATCCAACCATGGTAACCTGTGTTTACTATTTGTCACATGATTAAATGGCCATAAATTGGCCTCGGTTTTTCTTTACAAAAAATTCCAATACAAAACATGGTTACCAATAGGAAAAAATAAAATTTTCGACTTTTTTTAACCTTCAATTCTTGGATTAAGGGGGGCCCCATGTACCAAGTTGTCAGGACTTTTATTTAAAAGTTATAAGCATAGACAAATTAATTTAGGACTCAAGCTAATAGATGGACACCTTTTTGACTCTTTTGAAATCAATAGCCCCAGGGTTGTTCCTTGGGATCAAGAGGAACCTCATGTATCCAATATCTCAATAGATTCTAGGGCTTTTACTGAAAGTTACCTAACACCCACCCCAGACCAAAACTTTAGGGCTTACAGGTTGACAGATGGACTAGCACTCTTTGACGCTTTTGAAATTCAATAGCCCTAGGGTTTAATTAACAATGCTTGGATCAAAGAGGAACCTATGTAACCATAACTTCTCAACGGACTCTAGGGCCATTTTTATATGAAAGTTTAACTGAAGCACAAGACCTCTTTAGGTGCCCACAGGTTGTCAGTTGGTCAGCTCTTTGACCTTTTGACCACAAAATCAATAGGTCAATAGGCCAAACATCTTCTTACCAAGTTTCAAAGAAGACCACGGATTTTTAAGAAGGCCCGACTTCCTTGAATAGTTAACGGTTGTCAGTAAACAAGTCCACGATTGAGATATTTAATTTTATTCAAATAAATATTTTCCTGCAACAATCGTCTAAAGTAACTACAGTATTGGCCAATTAAAAACGTCCCGGAGCAGGTTTTCTCACATGAACAAACAAACACATGTAAGTTGTATATATCGACGTGGATCTGGAGAGCGCTCTCTACCCGATATAGAGCCATAAAAGGTTGTCCAATGTCCGCTGATATTCGACCGCCACAGATAACGTCAACTCCCCTCTCCTACGTGTCAGTGTTATTCCGTGGAAAATGCCATTTTACGTGGCATTTGACAGGCAATCTGCCATTTTGGGCTATGAGCTCTATATGACAAGGTCTCATCTCCTAAGTTTGTAGGTGGGCTCTCTTGTGGACCGCGCTTTAATTAATATACAACTACTATTGGTGGAAACTTTGTGTACTGATTATGGGCGCTTGCATTTGTATCATTGCTTACATTTTACATTGGTAGCGTGTCATTTAAATTAATTACCGTTATATTTGTAATCCAGGTTACGTTACAGATTAACGTGTTTGCAGTATAGTAAGGAAATATTATTAACAAAATGTTTAGTTTGTACTATTATTTAGAAGTGGATTTCAAGCCGTGGTGTCACTTTTACAAACCTGTATATTATTTGTTACGAAAAAAAATGGAACAGTTTACAATATTTAATATCGTGTCACAAGTACAGATAGATTATTTTAGACTTGAAGGGGGGGGAGGTGTAGGCTGAGTAAGGGATAAAAAGAAGCACTAAAAGCAGGTGCAAGCCAGTAAAACTACTATCATTATGCAAATAGCGGTCCGAATGTGGTGTCAAGGCTTTTCACTGTACTTCCTTACCATAACAACTCGTGGGTACTGTTTTCTCCATGTATTTAAAAACGTTTAATATTATTTCCAGCTTTTAACAGATATCCGATACCGCAACGATTGCAGCCCGTTTTAAGCACTGATATGATTGTTTTTATGCCACGATAGTACACATGTTACTACTCGAGGAAGCAGACAGAACTGAACTGACTTGCGCTGATAGACGAGCAGGCCGCGCATGCGCGTTACACACATTAGTTCACTGCGCATGGCAGGGTACGTTTCACGTCTATTCTTATCATTATGGACACAGGACAGTGGCCTACAACTAAAAGCGGCGCCGCTAATTCGTTTACCCCGAATATTGCCTTGTTCTCATTAGTGAGTTTCACGGAATCTCGCGGTTCTTGCATAGTTTGTCTATTGTTCTCCATGTCATGTGGATCTTTATGTCATTCTTTACTGTTACGCTTTCATACATATTGTTAACTGTTGCATTGCTGATGCAAATGTTTTATTTGGTGGTAACCCTCTGCCTTAAATTATTTCTTCCTTTTGAAATTAAAAACTGCAACAATCTGAAACTTATTTTGTTATAATAAAGTAAAAAATATGAAAATGTTTTTTGGAAACCCGAGTTTTTACAGTTCTTATAGAGAATGTATATCTTATATAATTACGATTGGATGTATTGCACAATTTTATACTCTTGTATGTGTCTATGGGTGTATGGTTAGTATGTATTCTTGGTATAGATTGTAGATAGATATATGTAAATATGTAATGTAGTTAATTAGTGATGTTTTTGATATAAGGCAGTGAGGGCTGCGTGTTTTTGTTGTTAGTGAATTTTTTAATGTTTGGTGTTTATGTAGTAATCTTTAAGGAATGGTACATTTATAAAAATTGTGTATTTGATATAGTTTGTAACCTTTATGGGACAGATGCCACATGAGGCCGCATTGTTGTCTTTAATGTTATTTTTATTTGGTAACTGAACACATATCTTTTTTTATAGGTTTTTATTTATGTTGAGTGTGCTAACTAACACCACTGGAAAGATGTTAGCATTAGTTCCTAAGCGAATATAAAATGTACATACAAACTGTAAAATACAGATGGAATAAATAAAAAATTTATTATTATAATTTCAAAAAATATGTTTATTATTATTTGTTAAATTACAGTATTTAACATTTTATATAATTATATTTGTACTTTTTTATTGTGCCAAGTTTCACTTTATAACTAATACATCGTAAAATAGGCTTGTAAGTACTCCGTTAGATTGTAATAAATTGAGTAATAATATGTCCTCGCTACTAGTTGAATACATTGCAATGAACCAGATTGCCAGACGTTATGTATAAACAATAAAGTAAAAGTTTGTTAACGCTCCTTCATCCTGTAATTTATTCGACTAACTGCCCTTTTTGCTAGTTCAAATGTTTCGTTGTAACGTAAATGTAATTATAATCTGACATGAATAAAAAAAATGAAAACAATTAATTTATATTACTGTCCACAACAAATGTGGACAAATGGATACGAATGGCACAGGCTTCGCAATACACACAATACACGTGGTGCAATATTAATCTTCCGGCTTAAATTTAAAATTTCTACATTTCTTCCAGTGGTGATATTGATGGGCGAAGTGAGCAATGCCCTAAAATTTGCAAAAGCGGTCGTGATTCCTTTTGCAATGGATATTCAAATAGGTAGATTATTATGAAATTTAATGTAAGAAACAATATATGTTACGTAATATCCAATGCCACCACAGACAAAAACATATGTTTTCCTTTATAAAGACAAAAAAACACACTCAATCACAATTTTTTTTCAATGAAGTTTTTTTTTTTGGGGGGCGGTAAATGCATATTTTTATTGTACTCGCGACGAAATAATCATGCGGAGCCTGGAAAGAGCTGGTGAAGCCTATGATTGATACTATCACAAATTGTAGGATTACTGTACCCGCAATCCATGTGGCGATAGGGCTCGTCACCTATTATATTTATGCCGTTTAATTCCCTCGTCCATGATATTTATCATGAGTCTGCGCTTTATACTGCTCCTTGCACAGAATGAGCCCGATCGCCCAACAATCGGTTTGAAAAGCCTCGTTTTCTTCTTATCATCTTCGTTTATTTAGAGAAAAGTTGCCGGATCTATTACGGAATGTTAGTTTCCTTTTTTACACTTGTCTTTTAATTTTCCTATGCCAAAAGTTATTTTTAAATTGAGCTAAAGTATGTGTGCTTTATATCATACACAAAATAAGGCTTTAGCTCCCGATATGTGTCACACCACGTGTTAAAAAGTGTTTAAGATATCTCAATACTTAAAAAAATATTAAAACCCATCTACTCATTTTTAGATCAGGGGGTGTAATTTTAACTTTCTAATTCCAATTAGGTGTGAAAAAGTGGTTTTTTTATTTATCTTTTACAAGGTTATACTGCTATGACACTTAGCAGTAATAACCTGTAAAAGATAAAATAAAAAACCACTTTTTCAACCCTAATTGGAATTAAAGTAAAATTACAGGATCCCCTAAAAAATTGAGGTAGATGGGTTTTAAATAATTTTTTTAACGTATATATATATACATAATACATTCTATATTATAAAATCAGTGATTAACCCACCATCAATAGATATTATTCTGTTTTTAAATCATATTTCTTTATGAGAATAAATAATAATACATAATATATATTATTACTATTCAAAAAATATGATTAATAATATATATAGAATAAATATATCTATATAATATATAAATATATAAGTAGATATGAATGTGAGGTTCCCTAGCTTCACTTTTGGGACAGTCAGAAAAATCAACGTAAAATACTGTTTTTAAAGGACAATAAACTAATCTGTAACTCACCGAATTGAAAAATTAACCCGAATCCTATAGCTGTTTTAACTGGTTCATTGTAGGCCTTCTAATTTCTAAGCTGTTTTAATGAAAAAAAATCCAGAAATCTTCGAAATCTTTATTCCATCGAAGTTAATTGTAACACAGTCTTTATCTTTAATAGTCTTCTTTTCCAGTAACAACCAAGTGTAATTTTTTCATTTATTGTATCTCAACGGTTCTTTAAATCTTTATTTTCATCCAAAACAGTTAACAAATCTGTTTTGGTCAAGTGTACATTTAAACAATCTTCCAACTCGGCAATTATTGTAAAACCCCGAAGTTTATCTTTCAAATTTTTTTTTTTCTCCAAATTCACAATTTTAGTATTTCTTATTTTCCTTCTAATTCCTATTAATTTCTTGTATTCTTTTGAATGTTAAATCACCAACCTTTATTCAAACTCTTGTAACAGTTGCCATTTACATCGAAAAAAATTAAATACTTTTCTACACTTTTAAGGTGAAAAATCAACTCACTATACTTCCAAAATACACAAAAAACCGGGTTTATTGACCCGAAAAAAACGTGGTTGGGTTTTAGGGTCCAAAGACCACAGCTCTTAAGGTGCATATATACTAGAGTTTTTTTGAAAAATCCTGAAATGGTCTAAACTGAATATTCTCTAATTATTGCGAATTTTTTAGCTTTAAAGTTGATAATGTGAACGATATTTCTCGAAAAAATCACTATCCATCACAAAAAATTGAAATTTAAAAAATCTCTAAATGAAATTTTTTCTATATAAATAGATAGAACTCAAAGGCTGTTTAAACCATAAATTGATTTTGTAATTCAAAATTTCTTAAGTAAAAATCTGTACTTTTCAAAGTGTTTAGTTATAACAAATTTTTTCCTTCTTTTAAATAGAAGGAAGTCCAAAGGCTGGGTTTCAACCATAAATTGTGCTGATTTTTTATCAAATTTATGAATAAAAAATCCTTAGAAATCTACTGAATTTAATTGCCTATTTTTTCAGCTTAATAAAAAGATAATTTTACTCAAAAAGTAAAACTTGGGGCAGATTCAAATTTTTCCCTATTTAAATGGAGAGGAAAAAAGATATCCTGCCCCGTACTGCAAAAAAAGATGTTTTTTCTGAACATCATTTTATACCCGAAATTATAAGTCCGAAAAATTCATTTTGAAGAACAAAGAAATTTATAATAAAGGAACTAAATTATTTGAGGACCTTGGGGCTAAAGAGAATCAAATTGCCGATCAACCAAAACATGTAATAATATAGAAAAATTTGCGTGAACTAAAGGAAAATTTTTTAAGGAAAGTAAAAAAGATCTCAATCTATTTAACAGATGAAAAAATTTTCAATCAATCGCTGAGAAATTGTCCATTGGAAAACAAACGATAAAACTAAGTCTGAAATTATCGAAGGAAATTGACAAAACCTCTTAATGAGAAAACCTGAAAATATCATTGATAGTAAGAAGTTATTATCCTCAATACATGGTCCCTAATTTAATGCAATACCATTTTTAACAAATTTTGAACGACAATTTCATGTCAAATTTACAAATAACTTTCTATTTTTGCGCCCAGAAATTTAAAAGTTTTAATCGAAAAGATTTTCAAGAAACTGGTGGAAAAACTAGTAAAAGGATATCTCTCTTTAGAATGCGAAATACGAACGAACTTATAGTGAACGGTGAAACCCAAACTTGTCCCAATGTACTTTTACTACTATAAACAGCAGAACGAGATCTTTTGATGTAAAACGACTTTATATACTAAGCCAAGTTTAATAAATTAACACATCAGAGAACAGACAAATCATCCAAATAAGGGTTCTGGATGGACAATTTTTAAAAAGCTGCAAACAACTAGTTTTGAGTCCTTAATAAAACACGAAATATAATGAACGCAGGATCATATAATCGATTTGCCAAAGAAAATCAAAGATAAGAAAGCTTGTGTAAATATCAAAAATAAAGATGATTATTCTGTTATTGTTTGATTCTATCCGAATGCCGCTACTTGAAAAACCTGAAAAGAATGCTGACAGAGCAAAGCCAATAACGAGAAATTTGTAAATGACGAGATATTTTCAGGTTTCGAGTAATCCAATGTCCTTAAAAGATTTACAATTATTTGAAAAACGAAGCAGTAAAGCAAAGTATAATTAACCGAAAAATTGTTCGTGTAAATGAGATCCCCTATAGTTTTGAGATGAAAAACCTCAATATTTGTTCCGTTTACAAATTTCAGGAAAAAAATATTTTTTTATAAATGATGGCCGAGTTAGAAATCGATTTATGTATGTTAAACAAGATGAAAAATCTCATTATGTTTTTGATAAACAATATTTAAAACAAACTTGTTAGTTTTCTCAGTTATCCTAAGTGTAAAAATAAAAAATTTTCTATGCAGAAGATGTTTAAGCCATTTTTACAAAACCCCCATCTGGAGATTTAACAGATCATTTAGAAATTTGCAAGCAACACGAAGTTTGTAAGCCAATTATGCCGTTTCCAAGGTCCAAACAACATCATTTACTAATTATCCAAAAGAAATTTTTCTCATCCTTACGTTAATTATATATGGATTTTAGAAAGCATATTAGAAAAAATTTCCGACATGCAAGAACAATCCACAAAGATCGATTACAACCAAGATTCAGAAGCACATTCCTTATGGTTTCTTTACTCTATATTTAGTGTCACAATTGTGACAAATCCGCATGTACAAACCTATATGTTTATATACGAGCAAAAAAATGAAGAAGATTTGCCAAATGTTTCCTGCACAACATTGTTTGAAGAACTTAATAAATTATCGACAATACCATAGCTAAAAAAGTATAATTCTAAGAATAATAAAAATACCTATGAAATATGACCGAAGAAGAAGAATTTAGCGTACCAAAATTCCAGTCTTTGTCATATTGGTGAATGTAGAGGGTTTTGAGATAATCAAACAAGAAAAAAAGTTAACGAGAATCATTGGTCATTTAACAGGTAAAATTTTTAGAGGTGCTGCTCCATCTTATCTGTGTAACTTGAAATCTCAAATTTCATCAAAATATTCCCGTTTTCTGCCACAATATGGTCAAATTACGATGCTCAATTGTACATAAAAGAATTGGCAAAACAGTAATGGGTAATGTTGATTTGATCGCAAACACCGATGAAAAATACATAAATTATCCAGCTAAATTCAGGATATAGGTATGAGTTTGAAGAATGATAAACCAAGAAAGTTCATCAAGTTTTCCTTTTATGTAGATACGTTCAGATTTATGGCATCGTCCTAGATAGAAAAGTTAGCTAAAAAACCTCAAATAAAGATGATTTTCAAACATACAAATCATTTATACAAGATGGTCTGAACGCAATTCTAGATAGACAACCAAAGTGACGAAGAAGAAATCTTTTAAATTCTATCTGGAAAAGGAATATTTCCCCTATGAATTTTATTCGACAGTATTGAAAAACTTGAATTTTAACACAGAAGAATTGAGAATTCAAGATTTCTATTCACTTTTGAGACAGATGAGAGGCATAATCTTGAGAAAAGATTTTCAACACTACTTAAATGTTTGGAACAAATTAAAAGATAAAAAATCTTGGAAATTAACTCTGATCGTCCTATAACATTCAAGATGTTCTATTGCTCGCTGATATCTTTTGAAAATTTTAGGAATATTTGTTTTGAATTGCTCTAAAACTTGATCCACGCAACACTATCTAACAGCTCCCAGTCTTGCATGGGACGCTAATTCAAAAAAAAATTAACGAAGAATAGAATTAACAAGTTAATTAGTGATTATAATATGTATTTTTTTGATGATCCGACAAAAAGATATATTCGCGTATTGAGGCATTATTCTCATCGGGTAATATAAAACGATATGTTAAAGCAAAATAAACAAATATTTTGAAAGATTTTTGATAAGATCAAAAGCCCGAAAACTATTTGTTGTACCGTCGATCAAACAACCTTTATGGGGTATTGGACTTAATGCAAAACTTACCATATAACGAAAATCAAGTGGATGGATCCTAAAACGTATACAACAGCAGAATGGAAAAAAAAAGAAACAATTTTAGGAACTCACTGGCGACGAAAGATTATGGCTATATTCTTGAAGTCAGGATCTAGAATATCCAACAAATTTACAGCGAACATCACAAGGATTTACCCTCTTGTCTCCAGAACATTTTAAAAACAAACTTTGCACAACACTATCAACCTGAGATAAAACTGAATACGGTTGTTCATTCGAGAAATTTGAAATTCTATCTGGAACAAGTATGATTTTTGAAACATGTGAATAGACGTTATTGCATTCGGATCAGAAGCCTTTTATGAAAGATTACAAGTGATTTTTAAACACAAACATCAAAGTTGAAAAGAATTATGTTAGTTTGGCTAATTAAGAAAAGAAATGTCGGTGTTCGACCTGGTATTGACCAAACATGATGGTTGTTGTTAAAGAACAAATTTTAAAACCTCTAAAATTATCAGAAAACATCGATACTTGTTAGATTTACCATGATCCGAATGTTAAAAATAGCCTTAGATTTTAAAAGGAAAAAGAATTAGCGGTGTAAGTAAAAGGAATTAATCCATTTGATGTTGTTTGTTAAATGATTCAATTAGAAGATCCTAATAAAATGTTTAATGAACTAAAACAAAAATTATGTGAGAATCATAAACAGCATGTTAAAAAGATTTTACAACAGAAGTCTATGACAAGTCTTAGAAGTCCAGAAATAGAAGATCAGTAGATAGAACGATGTTGGTGAAATTAATGAAAAACTTTACTAATTTTAAAGAGTCTTTTGATAAGTTTAGTTTAGATGCTTACGAAAACTTTTGAGAATATTGGTCATAAATTTGTTTGAATACAATGATTCATATGCTGTCAAATTTCAAAAATTAGAAAAAAAACTTAATAATATGGAGGAAGATCTTACTGAAATAGGTATTCGCGTAGTGGTTTAAGCACGATAAATATTCCCTAAATAAATGGCGCTCATGATATTTGTGTGAGGTGTAAGAGGGCAAGAAACTGCAACAAATGATATAAAATACAATGCAAACATCATTGGAGTTAAAAGAGTTTCTTTTCTCTGGAAAATGTGCTGAATGTAACTTGCAAAAAAGAGCCAATTTATAAATAACTTGATTTTGAAATTTTTTCCTAATAAATAGAGATGGCGGGACATTACAGTGCTTCTTCGATCTTATTAATCATGCAACACGAAAGAGATTGTGAAAAAATAACATTGGGATGACATATCTCAAAAATATGAATTATCCGAAGATATGATGAGATTATACGTAAACAAATTGAATTGGTATAACATTGCTAAATATCAAACTCTGTCCCCAGAGTTCATTCAAGAAAATATACATTATCAATTAAAAGATCATATGTCTGTTCTTTGTCTCTATCAACACTTGAGTCTAAAGTTTTTGGATGAAAATAAAGATACAGTTGATTGGAACAATATTATAGATAGCGGTTACTATCCTGTGCAGATTTTATTGAAATATGTGGCCGAAATTGCAAAATTTAAGGAAGAGAATCCTGAATATGACGAAGTAGATCATTAAAAAATGACTCTAATTTATATCTTTTCTTATAAAAACGTACATTAGATCGATGAAAAAAATGATACACGATGTTTAAAATTTCTAAATTTTCTCTTATTAAATGGTGGACTACAGAAAGTATGCTAGTGATATTGAAAAGGGCGGAGTTTAAAAATTTCTATCCAATTAGTAAACAACATTTGAATGAACCGAATAAAAGAACTGAGTTTAATATTGATTTTGGAGATAACTTTTGCTCGTCTAACTTCCAGTTTTATATTTCTGGAACTTTAACAAAACAAGATGGTCAAGCATATCTTGGAACTGATAATGTTAGATTAATCGATAATTTTATACCGTTTTTATTTTCTAAGATTGAAGTAAGAAAACACAATAAATTGATAGAAGAAGTCGAAAACTGTGGTCAATTAAGCACTATTAAAGGAACTATTTCGTATTCAAAAAGTGATGTAATTTTCAAACAGTTTTGAATCAACTTTTAAATTTGGACAATTTGAAGCGGTCGGTGATTTAGCACATTTCGGCTTAGGATTTTTTGAAAATGTTACTATCCGATCTATAAAGGAGGATTTTATCTAAGTTTTATAAGAGCAGAAGACGATGATGTGATTCTGAAGACTGCAACTGGAAATGTTATGCCTGTTGATGCAAAATTACAATTAACGAGTTTTTTCATTAGAGTTCCGATGATTGATTACAAAACCACGAGTAAAATTAGGTTGATTGATGAAATTATAAAATCTCAAAACATCACGTTTAATTTTCTAGATTGGCAATGTATTGAACAAAAAGGTATTTCCGGAACAACTTATTCGTTCGATATCACAAATATTTATAGAAATATCTTCAATCCCAAGTTCGTTATCATTGGTTTTCAAACAGATAGACAGAATAATCAAGAAAAAAATCCTTCAAAGTTTGATAGTTTGGATGTAAAAAATATCAGAGTAAAATTGAACGGTTCTTATTATCCAGATGAATTACAAAATTTAAACATTTCCGGTGGTCTTTTCAGAATCATGTATCAGATGTATCAAGATTTTAAGAAAGTTTACTACAAAAATATGGAAATGTATTACAACCCCAAAGAATTTATAGCAAATAGACCCATTTATGTCATTGATACAACAAAGAGTTTGACAAATATTTCTAGTTCAAAGAACGATATAATTATCAAATATGGATTTTCAAAATGCTGTTACAAACGCGATTTGTTATGTGGTTGTGGTTTCTGAGAAATTTTTAGCCTATGATGTGATTAAGAACGATATTAAGAAATTCAGTAAAAATCGTCTATTTTTCTGTTGAGCGAATGTTAGCAAATTTCATTATTTTCCGTTTATAGATTTTTCATTAAGATTTCTGGATTTTTTCATTAAAACAGCTTATAAATGTAGAAGCAAACA
>NW_025787096.1:0-14373 GCF_021130785.1 Homalodisca vitripennis
GGGCATTGCCTTTGATTATTATTATAACATTTCTAAATCCCACCACACACAAATTGTACTCATCTCTTTTTCGAACCTTCCACGTCCAAGTACGGCCTTTCCCCACCGTTACTACTTGGGGACTCAAACACTTCCTCTTACAGATTGAAAAGAGAATTTGGTTATCCTCCAAAACTACCAGGAAACTATAAACAAATCTAATTTTTTTATTAAACTAAAACATAATATAATCTATCTTATCAGATTTTAATAATAATTTAAATTTCAGCTATTAAAAACTATTTCACATGTAAGTTTTTGATTTGCAGAGAATTTTTTTATTTGTATTCCCATAAAAAGGAAGGAAACATTCACTACAATAACAAAAATAGTAGAAATAAAAAATAACTTTTAACAGAATACTGGTGGATGATGAAGTAATAATGTAAGTTATAAGCATATTTTTTCGGTAATAAGATATAAGTAGCATAAAATCACACCTTTCAAAACTGCTTCTCTTGCAGCTTTTTTCCCTATCATCCCATACATATTTGTTAATTTTACTGTAAAATTTAGGAGAACCATTTTAATCTCATGTCACCTAACTATCTGCTTTAACCTCCCCCCACCAATCATAAACACTGCTGTAATTTTAGTATAAATATTACATAACAGGCTCATATTCCTCTTTAATGGACTGGCATTATAATGCACATGGGTTGAAGGCGCTATCATGTTAGCCAACCGTATTTAAGCAAGTCTTCCACTCTTTAAAAGCCATAGAAAAAATCCTTGGTGGCTTCGAGTTGACTGGTTTATTTAGTTCTCCAATTATGTACCAAGGCTGTGCGGAAAGGGAAAATGTCAATTATAAACTTGGGTTTTTTATTCGATCCATTTACATGTTCGTTTTTTGACTTGGTCCGAATAACTTTTGGTATATCTATTTACCACCAATCTTTCTTGGTTGCAGTTTTTTTGGTATCCAAGAATTATAAGGATAGATTTTTTCTAACCAATACAATGTCGCTTAAGGCGTTCCAAGCCAACACCAAGTGAAAGACATTTTATAAGTTTAGTCCTCTACCTCTTTACAGAATTTGTATACGTGTCAGTACTATTCACTTTCTTGAGTTAATGTTTTATAATTTTACGTGTACAAAATGTTTTGATTGTAATGTTAGGAATTTAATTAGATCATAGCAATTTTCCCCCAAAAACTAATTAAATGGGATTAGTTCTATTTCCCAACCTTTAATGAATACAGCTGTTACCATCGGCGTCTATTCAAACGCGCGTGGTTAAAAATTTAATCCGATAACTTATTTCATTGGTGTTTGTTGGTACAAGTAATTTATATCCAGTTTTGTTTAAAAACCCACCCAAATATGCAATTGTACAAATCCTTAGTTTAAACCCCAGATTAGTAAACTACAGCTATGCGATAAAAAAAGTGCTATTACTTTTTGCAATAACCACTTTTACAAAAAATTACTAAACAAATATACAAAGTATTAGAATTTTATTTCGTCTACATTTTACATTTTCAGGAGAATGCAATTTTCCTAATTAAGAGGATGTAAGTAGTCGAATGCTTGACAACTTTTTAAATAGCACTTACAAATTTCAGTTTCATAACATTTTAAAATGTCACAGTAGGTAGGTTTCCCTTGTTTTCTACGATAAAAAATACACATATCCTCGGTTTAAAGAAGCACTTCTCTCTTTATATAAAAAAAGATTTTTAGATTTTCATCCCTTTTTAATTTTTGAATCTCGTTTTACGCTCTTTCCTAGTCACTATTACCCAATTTTGCATTTAATGCCCTGTACCTAAGGAAATTACTATATTATAAGTGCTGAATGTGACTTTAACTTTTTTTTTATTTTACAGCGTTTAAATATTGATTTGGTACATTTTTTTAGGATACCTGGTATAAAAGAGGGTGTTAATTACTAAATTTCGAAAATACCATCCACTATAGGAGTGGGTTAAATAATCAATGGTCCTAAAGTAGCTTAAATTAACAGTCTTGGTCTCGAAGGGTTGAGAAATACTGTCAGTATTAATTAAGAAGGGTATGTGTAAATGTCAACTCTTCTGTGTAAACCTAGTTTTTATGACTGCACGCCTATATTTTTTTAATTAATATTTTTCAATGTTGATTGCATTCATTAGTGTTTACAGCGTAAAGTAATCATGTATAGTAACTAAGACTTCTCATTTACAACTTTTCTGTGATGACACAAATTGTTATATGATATTTTACTTACTTACAAATTATGAAATATATTTTCTATAAAGGTGGTAGGGGTGACAGTCATGCAAAATTCTGTTTTAAACCGTTTTGTGATTTAAAAACTTTCTTCAATGTAAATTTTATTTGGGGAGTGGGTACATGAATCTAGCTTTAAATAAATACAAAAAAACTCTCGTAGATTTCAAATCTAAATATTAATTGTACTAGGCCTACATCATAAACGCATTTAATTACGATTAGTTGGTAATTGGGCCTGCATAGGACCAATAATTCCTCCAATGTACCGTTTAATTGATTAGGCTACAAAATATTTCCGATAATAGCAACTTCTTTATCATGATTTAACATCGTCCTCTCGACCATAAAATACCTAATGGTCTACTAACTACAGCTTAACTATTTTATTTAACCTTCCAACATTTTTTTCATTAAACAAGTAAAAGCATTACTTAGTAGTACGCTGGAATGAATTTCCCGGTCATGAAAATTGGTTATCACCATAGCATTAAAAGTTATTCCTAATTAATCATTGACTAATTTATAAATATTTATTATAATAGTGAATTCTACTAGTGAACTTGGGGGTTGTTAAAACTTTACAATGGGTAGTATAAATAGAGCTTATTATGCTACTAAAACCTATTTGCACAAAATTAAGCACAGTAGCATACTAATATTTTTAACGGCTTTATTGCTAATATGTAATTTTAACATTTCAGTTCCTAAAATCTAGCGATGTGCAACCAGGATAGCTTACATGCACTATAGTTTACATCAAGTGTTTTAAATACCTTTATTTCATCAAAAGCCAATAAGATTGACTTTTATATTATTATTTAAAACCTTACATGATTTATTATTGACAATATAGGGTTGTAGTATGGTTCGTGATCAGCTTGTGTAACCTAGTTTCAAAATGAATAGTGACGTGAATCCGTAACCCTAACTCTAAATAATAAGGTAATAAATATCTAAAAAAAATGTGTTATTACAGACCTGGAGAGAGACATTTTGAAGAACAATAATTGAACCGCATTGTAAGATATTTACACCCTGTCTACACCGCCGGCAAAAGAAGTCAGTCTCCCATGGATTGAATATCAAAATATAATACTAAAAGTTATTGACTGGATTTTCCATTAGAAACAACAGTCAACTGTGTCAAGGAACATCTTTTGATGAGACATATAAATTAATCACAAAATCCCTAAAATCTCGCTTTGGGTAATATAGTTCTTCAGAATTATAAGAGTGATAACAATTTGTTTTCCAGCAATGAATCACCCAGTTGCAGTATTTATTAGCTTAAGCTTTACTTTCGTTGATGTTTCAATCTCTAAAGTGTACAATAACAATGAAGACACATATAGGACATAGTAATTTTATTTTCGTCGATAGTTCATTTATATTCCTTCTTAAACAATTATTTGAAGAATACATATGACTTGGCTACTTGGCTACGTTGTGTAAACTAAACATACTATTCTAATAGGCTCCTAATTACTTTGCCATGAACTATGAATTAGGACATTAAAATATGCTAAAAGTAAACTGAATAAGTACTTTTTTAATCCTATATTCAATTCTTTATACATACAGTGGTGTATAAATATTTCATACAAATAATATTTATTTTTCAAATTGAATACATTTTTATAGAACTACTTGAAATACTTTTAGACAAAAAAAAACCAAAAAGGTTTATATGATCTGAAGATTGGACGAGAAAAGAATTAAACTGAAACCTTTTCCTGCTATCGGTTTTCCTTCAGTTATGGTCGACCAATTGGAGTAAAACGGATTCTAATTTTAATATCCTTGTAAAATTCGATTTACTATAAAGTTGAATTCTGGGTAAAAATATTCAAAATATATTTAAATAAAATGCTTGTGAACATTTTTTTACAATTTTAGAATCTTTAGGAAAAACTACAAATTATTTTTTTTTTTTTTTTTTTTTAACAACTATTTGATATCAAGTAGATATATTTAAGTTTTCAGTATTGAAATTTATTTAAACTCGATTTAATAAATCAGGCTTTGCAACTTAACACCGGATGTCGCCAATGAGAAATTTTAAGATTTAGCAATTCTCTACTAGCAAAGGTGAAAATTTATTAATTCATCAATATTAGGATCTATGAATGATTCGAAATAATATTTACACAGTATATATATATATATAAATATTTTTTATATATAAATGGTATATAAGGGATTGTTCTATATGGAAATGGTCTCCTTAGAACCTGTTTCACTTCAAAGTTATGATCAATTCACCACTAGTTTTACAATCACTAAAATAGGAATATTGTTCATGCACGTTAATTTGTAATTAACAATATTAGTAAATAGATTTTTTTACCAAATCAAATTACTTGGTTTCCAAATTAACTGATACTAAAACGAAATATGAGGTGTAAAACTCAAATTTCAGTTCTTTAATACCAAACCAAAAACATTTTTATAACTTATCTGGCTCAGCCCGGAAGAAAATAGGTATGACATAAGAACAGCGTAAAATATTATGATTTATTGTCATTAAAAGTAAATGTGTCCATATAGATATATTAATAAGAAAAATAATTACTATGAACTAAATAAATCAAGGAAACTTTTACAGAAAAATTAAACGTTACAACCAGTACCTTTGTGTAACGTCTCAAGCGTTTCCCAAAAGACATTTTGTGTTGCTTATCTATAATCTTTTAATTAGTCTTTGAAATTGAATTGATTTTTACCAAAACCAATTAATGAAGTACAAGTGGTGGGTAGGAAATGTACAGAGTTACAAAGTACTCTCTGTTGTGATTGAGAACGGGATGGTAATTTGCTAGCCAAATTAATATCTTCGCCACAAGGTCCGCGTCTATCAGATTTTGTGTTTTGTAATAACCACATTCATAAAATAAATGTTGATAGTACTTATAGTCATACTTGGGACACTTGGTATAAAGAACCTCTATTTCTCAGTATCTGAAGCACTGTTCCATCTTTTAATACTAAGTACCCTTTAAATTGAAAAGTGGTTTGGAATTACAGATCTGAATATGTAGCAGCTTTTAATAGAAGTTTCGAGTTTAGTCAAAATAATACGATACGTAAAGGATGCTTTCTCATAAAAGGATTATATTTATCATATAACCTATTTGTGAATAAGCTACTGAGGAATATCAGGGTTAAATTTTGCTATAATGTACACGGACTTTATTCATACATATTTTATTACTAGGTTTTTGTCCAACTTAGACAAATACCCCTGTAGATGCATTTCCCTGCACCCTTCAAAGTTATAGGTCCTGGAAGAGTTGGAGAAACCCCCTTGTCACGAACAGATACAAGAATATTCCTGTTTGAATATTTAAAACCGATACAATATCAGCCAATCAAAGGAACGAATTTGGGCGCTTGCCAACAATTATTTATGGTAAAAAGTTTTGCTCCTTTTCAAGGTAAAGAAAAACGATTTTAAAGATTATTTTAAAATATAAATCCGAAGTTGTGCACCAGATGAGACAGTTGTAAAGGTACCTGCCTTACATCATATTATGCCTATATTTTTTAGAACTAGTAGTCCTACCACCATTCATACAAAAATATCATGGGACAAACGACACATACAATTATAGTTTAATATGGCTGAAAAACAGGATGTTAAATGTTGCTTTACCAACTACACTTAAACAGTATTTTATTTCCATACCTCACAGGAGTATTTTTTAGAGAGATCGTGCAGACAAAACGCACTAGGAAGATTTGAAAGTTCTTCTACCGAATGACATTTAGGGCCAACCTGAATTTGGAGGGATGGCGCTTCTTTTCAGAACGGCAGGATACTGAGAATTGATATGGTTATCGGATAGGAAGTCACCGCCTCACAAGCACCTATGGCGGCAGGGATTACCGGCCTATATCTCAGTCACGACACCATGAAAGCAAGAAGACGCGATTTTCTTTTTCCGAATATTTTATATATTCCCAGTGGTCAAGATTTATAGCACTTATTTACAGACCAGCAACAGAATTTTAATTCTTAGACCTATTTATTCTTTAGGCAAAATTAACACTATCTTAACATTTTTGCTTGTTTAGTTATGTGCTGCTCATGGACATTTATATTGTTGCCTCGAATGAAACTGACAAATCAGTTTTTTTCTGTAACTGACTGTTATGTGCAACGTGAAAGTTATATTAAACCAACAAGAAAAATAACGTCTATTTGGAATATTTATTCAGCATACTTTACGCATTTTATCTCCTTGTACACGTCAAATATGCTACTTAGAGGGGAATGAGTCAAATTATTCTGTAGTATGTATATACATGGAAAATATGAGCAAATTATAAGTCAAGTATAAATAATATTTACGAAGCAGTTGATAGAAAAAAGAAATCGCTTAATATTATTAAACGTACAGTAAAATGAGGTAGCTGTACACTACCCATAAGCATTGAATGGTTAACCATGTTCTACATTAAATGTCCAGCACAGAATTTAACGAATGAATGTGAATGTACCTGAATGAAGCTTACATCAGTTTAAGTATTACAAATAAAGGAAATTACTAATGTCAAGAGCCTTGTATCTACCTCAGAGTGTGTTTCCGAATGAACAAAAACTAACATTTTACGTCAGGTTTCAGTGTAACTGATTTTCACCACGACGAGTGGCGCCTAAAAGCTTTTTGCTTTACCCTCTTCACCACCTCCTACACAGAGTGGGATCCTTGCTCTATTTTTTAAGATTCGAAACGGACTTGCTGAAAAAAGTAAACAAAAACGTATTTTCAAATGTAACTGTGATAATATGTCATAGATTTGAATATTTTTACTTTAAGAAATCTAGGGAAGGTGGGATTTATTTTTAGTGAATTACAGTATAATAAGCAACATTTTTATATTCCTCCGCTTTTAACTGTATTAAACTATGTGCTTTGTCATATGCTGTGTTATGAATGGCATTACTATACTAAAAATAATAGATTCATCTTTGTGAAACATGTAATTTTTCATTGTCTCATTAGGTGTACAGCTACAGTATGTGTATTTGAAGTCGTTGGTTTATACTTTTATTTTTTATAACTTGAAAAGAGCAAAACTTTTAATTTAATAAGTGGTATACAAATTGCGTTACAAATCAGTCCCCAATTGTTCATACGCTTACGCAGAGTATCATATTGTTTAGAGATATGAAACGAATAAATATATGAAACGAACATTTTGTCTAATATAGTGGGATAAGAAAAAAATCCACTCTTCCAAGTCATAAGATTTTTTTATAAATCACATTCCCATTTCAGTTTTAGGAACCAAAGACGAAGTCTCGAAGGGGGCAAAACGTGGAGCAAAGGCTAATCTAGTCAATTACTATTTGCTCTATCTACTTCTTATGGAAAGTGCATTTTCCAAAACCACCCTTAAGATTTATTATATTAATGTACGAGAGCTCCTGTATGAGACCACAAATTTTAAAAGTTGTAACTAATACAATAAATGGTAAGGCGAGTTATATTATTTTAATTAATATGTACATATTTCAAATTCTATGTATTTGGGAAACCGACACTTTGGACCTACCCTGTATACAAGAAGCGTAATAAATTTAATACTTAATAATAATAAATATTTGATTACGTAAAACATTGGAACCAAAATTGTTCCAGCAGATTGTCAGTTTTATAATGTTAAAACAAAAATCTTAACCATTCATCTCAAGACAATTGGACTCATTCATACATACATAGTTTCCATTCTTAATCTCGTTCGTTCGTCGAATTTGTCCACACTCTGGCCGCAGTTTAAGTCTAAGCAATTCATCGGGTCTCCCAATCTTGTATTAAAAAACTCTTATCTATTATAAATCTAATATAAATGCTGGCACGGATTAATTGATGATTTTAGGACGAGCTTTAAATGCCTTGCGGCATATTTACACTTTTAATGGAATTTAGCAGTCAGTTGACAACAACCGAGCGCCTGCCTGTGAAGAGGCACGCGTTCATGTAATACCGTCCAGTTTTGTCTCGCAGTGCGGTAAATTGTCCCTGCCCTCTACTTTTGATAAGAGTATGCATTACTACCTCTTAGTAACGTGTCTATCGTCAGGTTATCTTCTATAAACAAATCACAACTATTTTTTGTTTTAGTATAAGAGCGAGTAATTGTGTTCTGAACTAATAACCCTTTATTTTAAGAATGCACAAGTTTCAATGGAATTCAATAATTAAACTCAGTATAAAATAATATTAATGTTAATGAAATTTTAAAATCAATAATACAGCAACCGCAAGCTTATCTTTTTTTTGACTTTGAATTTATTCTCAATTATTTCATGTTTTTAAACCCATTCTAAAAGTTCACACGTCCTGTCTTTTAAAACTAACAATCAATCAATCATTCAATAATTGTGTCCTTCAAGTTCTCAGTGCTAATGTTTCAACACAAACTCAAAATAAAAATCTTAATTCAACTTCCCAATAAAATAATCTTCTTTTAATATAAAATACAACAAATAATAAAATACTAGACTTCTTCACAAAATAAAAATCAAACAAATTAAGGATAATATTATTATTTAATTTATGAACAAAGACAATGTCCAACCATGTTAAAGTCAAAACTTGTATCAATTTCAAACTACTTATTTTCTGGAAATTTCCAATTTACTAATTATTGTTGAATTATACTAGAATTATCCGCTTGGCTTTGCATGTTAAATATAGGAACTTGTTCAAAATAATATATAGAATCTCAGAAGATTAAATACATTTTCTTTTGCAGTAGATTATTCCTGGATTAAACCAAATTGCACAGGAAAACGATCAACAAGTAATATTTATTTGTTCAATATTAAAATTCTAACTTTCACAGTACCTCTCGCATCTGCTGAAGATTTCTCCAAGTAACTAAAATGACTCTATAGATTAATTAATTCAAACTTGAGACTTTAAATTTTGAAAATAAATTTTAATCTTACAACTCAACAAACTCAACCTTCTTCCCGAAAAAATCAAAACGGCAAGAGTAGGCTAAACCTTAATACGTCTACACTCTCTGAGCACACAGCAAAGAAACTCATCAAAACGTGGTTGAAGCCACCGGAAGGATCTAGAAGTCCCTCCCACCATCTAATCAAGCTAACATTGGCCAATCAAAATTGAGCAACACAATGTCTGAGTTGAATGGTACCTAGCCAACCCAGACATGTAACCTGTGCTCAATACCTACATACAAAAGGAAGCTTCTAGCATTCCTTGAACCCGAATTGACAAGAAATTCAGCACTGCTGGAAGGTTCACAATCTTAACAATTCAATTACTATATAATTTTTACAATTCTCTTAATTAAAAATAAAAATATTCCTATAAATAATTCAATAATATAGGAAGCATCCTATATCCTCCCTACCTTCAATGCTAGAAGCAAGGCTTCTAGTAATAATACGGGCAAACTACTAACATCAATTAGCAAGGGGCTTTATTAATAATGGGGACAAACTACTAACATCAATTAGCAAGAGGCTTTAGACCTCACCTACCTTTTACCAGAAATAAAAAAAAATTTTTTTTATACAACATTCACCTTACAAAGTTCAACCTTGAATATCCCTTAAACCAAGCAGATCAAAGAATAATTTCTTCCTACAATATGTTTACTTACAATTACTTACAATATGTTTACCTAATCACCTACAATAAAAACAAGTTAAATTCAATTTAAGTTCAGAATATTTTAAATTAGTACATCATCAATTAAGTTTACATTTTTTAAACACTAAGTTACTTCTCTAAACATTATTCTATTGAAAACCATAATTTATTCTGTTAATTTAATTACACTACATCAAAACAATCAACATTTTAGAATCACTATAATCTTGTTACCTAACAGACTCAGCTATATATAAATCAAATATTTACATTTAATGTTTGGTTAAAGTCTAAAACTGATGAACATATGTTTACAAACAAAGTTTAAAATGTAAACAAACAAGAATTATTAATGAAAGTTAAATATATATACTATGTTTCTTAACATCAATTAGACTACTAAAATATTATTTATTGTTACAAATCTTTGAATTTTAAAACCTTAATTCTCCAAGTTTGTTTTGTACCTTAAAAGTACATAAAGTATAATAACCTATTTTGAATTTATTACAATTAAGTCAAAAGTTTTAAAGATCCTTAAAACTAATTATTTAATTATAACAATTTACTTTTACAATCAATAAGATACTAGTCAGTGTATAAACAATTGATTAATTTTAAAATGAATTTAAGCAAATACAATGATTTAATATACAAATGATGCAAATACAATGATGTTTTTATTTATTATCATTAAATCAAAATTTTAAAAGATCTTTAGAAGTAATTATTTAATTATTATAACTTTAGTTTGACAATCAATAAAATATTCAAAATAAATTTAAGCAAATACAAAGATTCATATTTTTACATAATTCATTAAATTAAATGTAAAGTAAGTATTTTAAAACTAACTATTTCGATGAATTTAGAAATGGAAAGTCTGTAGATAACGGTCCTGGTTATGATCGAGAGCAGTTAACAATCTTATCTCGGTCCTTTGTTTGTGAGGCCCGCTGATAACGACAGTCCCTTCCGAAGCAGGTTATTCCCGCAGACTGCTCCTGGTTCCAGCTCGGTCATCTCCTTCACTCGCTCACACCCCATGACTTCGTTCCCTGGTTTTGAATTTGTCTCGTTCTCAGCAATGGTTCCATATGAAACATTTATTTAGAACCCTTTAAAAGTATATCTGTAAAGGTTAAATCATCAATGTCCCTTTTTACTCACTCAGTAGAATTCTTTGTATACCCCCAAAACGTTTAAGTTATTTCATAAATACATTTATTCGTCAGTCAACAACTTCATCAATCCACAGCACAAATCTTTACCATAAGGAGCTTTCTACAAGATCATCTCTTCTCATCTTTAACTGTGCAGTGCAGTTCTGTTAAAATAATGTTCTTTCTTTAAAAATTTTGGTAATCATTGTGGTGCAAATTAATACAAGTTAAATTCTTTTTTTTTAATTTTACTCAGTGCTAGTTACTTGTTAAGTTATTATGGATAACCAATCCAGGTAACAATTATATATAAGCTGTATCCTTTTTTCACTAATTATTTTAATCTTAGTTTAGTGCTTATAATGAGGTAATATCATGTTGTTCTTTCCACTCTCACTGTGTAAACATTTACTCAGGGTTGTTGGAAAATTTCATGTTATAGACCACAACCTGGGATTTCCACAACAAATACAGATTATTTTTCCATCCAAATTTGTTATTACAACAGGAAGGGTAGGATTCACATTCACCAAATATAATATGGTCTGTATGCGTGAATTAAAACACATGTCTCATTGTCTTTCACTTTATATGGTAAAAATGTATGTCGATTTCATAAAACATTAGTAATATCTATAACTAATTGGTTTGTTTATAAATCTCACATTATTACATACTCATTAATAGACAAGTCTCATGTATTAAACACTCACATCCACGACAACCCAATAGCACACATGTCTCATTGTACTTTCACTTTATAGGTAACATGTACGTAGATTTAATAAAACATTAGTAATATCTATAACTAATTGGTTTGTTTATCAAATCTCACATTATTACATATTCTTAAAAGAACAAGTTTCATGTATTAAAGACTCACAGTCCATGTCCTACCCTGAAATTTACACCATACACTTTTACACCTATATTCATTTTACCATTTATTTTTTACCAGCTTCATATTCATGCTGTAACTCGCTTATATATATTTGCATCTCTCAGATTTTTGCACCACAAAACTGACATCTGAAATTACTGCAATAATTTTGTAGGGTCCTTTGTAAATGGCATCCAACTTTTTCTCTGAAAATTAACCTTACAAAACACAATATCACCCTTCTTAAATCTAACATTGTTACCATATTTACTTAGTTTCTGATTTTTCAAACATTGTTGCTTCAAATTTTTGACTGCACTGAATAATTTATTTTTATTCTTTCCCCTTAAAATTTATTATCTATTAAGTCCTTCAGATTCCACCCAAACTTAAACTATTATTTGGTTTATAATTAAACAACAGTTCAAACGGGTCGATTTCACATTTTTATTGAATGTACTATTTAGTGATAACTGAATTTTTTGCAAATCTTTAGCCCATCCTTTTTATTTCAGAATAAAAAAAATTAAAAATTTTATTTAAATTTCGTAGGTAACTTTCCCCCTTTTAATTTAAAAAATAAGTGTATTTTCGTATTAAAAAAATTGCATTGATCCACTATACATTCAGGAATGAGTAATTATTAAGTAATATATTTTTAGGGCTTTAAACTTCGATCTTATTTCACGCATGGAAGGAAAAAAGCGAAATATTCAATTTCCCATAAAAATATTATAATTGTTCCCCCAAAGATGTTCCACATTGCTAATACCTTTAATTTAATAATTGATAATTTTTTTCTTACTCTGGGCCCACAGACGGTTTACGAAAATCCCCCAAATTTAAATTCAAACAACAGTTTTCTTTAATAAGTGGTCCCCTTCACGACATCGTTCACAAATTAAAATTTCACCTTTCAAAATTCATTTTTTTTTCAGTTTATTCCAAAAAAAATAATTTTTTTTAAAAATAATTTATAATTAATTTAATTTTCCTTTAAAATTCACACAAATCCAATCGTGTTAAAATGTACATTAACCGTAAATTATCCAGAAGTTGCGAAATTTATGAAGTGTCCAGAAAGGTTTATTTTTTAAAACAAATCACAACTATTTTTGTTTTTTTTAAAAAGCGATTATTGTTTTCTGAACAAAACCCTTTATTTTTAAAAATGCACAATTCCAATGGAATTCAAAAATTAAACCAGATAAAAAAATATTAATTTTAATGAAATTTTTTTAAAAACAAAAATACACCCCAAAGCCAAAACTTCTTTTTTTTTTCTTTGAATTTATTCTCAATTTTTCTTTTTTTAAACCCCCCAAAATTCCAAGTCCATTTTAAAAATAAAAATCAACAATCATTAATAATTGTGTCCTTCAATTCTCAGTGCTAATTTTCAACCAAACTCAAAAAAAAAAATCTTTATTAAACTTCAAAAAAAAAATCTTCTTATAAATAAAATACAAAAAATAATAAAAAACACTTTTTTCAAAAAAAAATAAACAAATTAAAATAATTTAATATTTAATTTTTGAACAAAGAAATGTCCAACCATTAAAAAATTGTATCAATTTCAAACTATTATTTTCTGTAAATTTCCAAATTTTCAAATTATTAATTTCAGAATTTTCCCCTTTTTGAAGTTTAAAATTTTGGAACTTTTAAAATATATTATGAATCTAAAGATTAAAAAAATTTTTTTTTTCTAGATTTTCCTGATTAAACCAAATTTTTAACAGGAAAAGCACAAGTAATTTTCTATTTCAATTTAAATTCTAATTTCACAGTACCCCGCACATTGCTGAAGACTTCCCAAGTAACTAAAATGATATTTTAAATTAAATTTAAAATTAAACTTGAGACTTTAAATTTTGAAAAAAAATTTTAAAATTAAACTCAAAAAACTCAAACCCTTTTTCCCAAAAATCAAAAAGGCAAGAGAGGCAAACCTTAAACTCACACTCTCGACACACAGCAAAGAAACTATCAAAAGTGGTTGAACCCCGGAAGGGTCTAAAAATCCCCCCACCATTAAAAAGCTAACATTGGCCCCAAACAAAATGAGCAAACAATGTTGGTTAAGGACCACCCAACCCCGACAGTAACCCGTGCTCAATACCACATACAAAAAAGGGAAACTTCTAGCATTCCTTAACCCCAATTTACAAAAACAGCCCCCGCTGGAAGGTTACAATCTTCAATTCAATTAAATTTTAAGTTTACAATTTCTTAATTAAAAAAAAAAATTTTTCCCAAAAAATTTAATAAAAAGGAAGCACCAAATCTTAAAATTTTAATTTTTACTTTAAAAAGAGCACACTTCCAAAAATAGAGGTAGGGAAGTGCCAAAAGCTGCAAAAATTTTTAAATGCTGGCCTATACATTCTCCATTGCAATTTTTCAATTATTCTGATGGTTGTTTTTTAAGTGAAAACAAT
>NW_025787097.1:0-14412 GCF_021130785.1 Homalodisca vitripennis
TTGATAACAAGTATCCCAGTTACAAATGTTCAAAGTTGCAGTTTGGTTGAAAAAAAAAAAACTGTACTTTTTATTTTTCCTGGCATAAAAACTTAGTTTGATGTTACAAACAATAAAGTTATTCTTTGTAAATGGTTTTTTTTGATAAGTCAAAACGTAGAAATAATCAAGCCAAATTTCAGTGTAATTCCTATTATTGTGGTCTACTAGTTTGTGATCATCATGCAAACTCGGATATATGAGCCAGTGAGAGGAAAAGTGGTACAAGTCACTTTTTTATAGTTTTGAGATTCTGAAGGGTTTACTAAAAGGAGTACTATAAATCTATTCATCATAATAGCTTTTTACTCTATGACAAAATTGGTTACTCATATCCTGATTTATCATTTCATATATCAAAATATGTACTTAATGAATGCAATCGATTAGTAACAATTTGCAGTTTTTTTCAAAATTGACTTGTACCACTTTTCCAAAACATATTTCGGGTAAATAATTGTTTGACAATGTAAGAAACTGAAAGAACTCATTTATTTTGCCATTAGTTAGCTACAAAAACATTGAACAATGATAAGTTAGCCTATCCTTTAGTCCTTTTCATCATCGGATTCTGATTCACTGCAACGATCGATGATGGGGGTGTCGTCAATTCCTTCAGGCTGATTTCCAACTGTCAGGTCTGTGTAGAAACTATGGTGGATGGGAGGAATGAAGGCTAGGAGATCCATCATGTCCTTCTTCTTCGCTGCTGTAACCGGACGAGGTGACGAGTACAGAGCTTCAGTTGTGATACTTGCGAGGGATACCATTCGCCTTCCTTTTTTTGCTGGGGTGATGTCAAGACAATCAAAGGGAATGTCATCATTCAGTGTCTCCTTGTAAAAGATCTTGAAGGGTTGGTCCCTAACATACCTCAACCATTGGATACTAAACCAAGATACTTTGTGTTTATCTACATTGGTTTTTCTTCTAGTAATTGATCTTTCGAGCGCCTGAGTGGAATTAAAGTCTTCTCGGTTCATGATTTTAACCACAAAGGGCTTCTTCTTCTTCTTTGACTTTGTTATGGTATCGTACCAATCACGAGGAGAGTACTTTTGTTTTTCCTTTAGAATACTTTTCTATAATGCCAAAATCTGCGTCATTAGGCAGAAATGAGTGTCCGCTGACCATAAATTTATGATCTACTGTCTGAATTTTACAATTCTCTTGTTGAATAAACTGCATCATGGTGAGAGCAAGCTTGATGTTGCGGTTTTGCCCGCCACAGCTATCGCTGAACATTATTACATGACTAACATCATTGGAAACATTGTGACTTAAGTGCTCTGTAATACAAGAAGCAACCTCTTGAGATCCTCGGGAACCTTCAACTTCATTCCAAACATACATGAAAGCTGAACTATCTGCTAGCTGATGACAGCCCAGATTGTACACATACATGTTTCTTTTGTAGTATGCAATTGAACATGTCAAATTTGGAAAAGCTAACGCCTTCTGAAGATCAAACGTAAATGAATAAACGTTGGAATTGTTCTTGGATTCTTCTTTCGCTGCGTCTAGTTTCTCCCTTGCAAGGTCTGCTTTTCTCAAATGTATTTCCTTCATACGTTCAATATTTCTCTTTTCTTCTTCATCTTCAGCTATGGCTAGTTTCATTTTGAACGTGTCACATTTCACACACGTATCCTTGTGAGGCTGATGAAAGTGCAAATTGAATTCAAAATTGAACACTTTTCTGTACATTGACTCTGATAGAGGTTGTGTGTTCAAAGTATAGCAATGATTCTTGTACAGATTGTACATCTCTCTAATGTTAAGAGATTCTGGTAAATACTTGCGGTTCGGATTGTGACTTCTTGTATAATGTGATTCATACGAGGGAAATGAAGAAATATGATCTCTGAGTATTTTCAGTCTACCTTCATCGGTTTTGTTAACAGAAACCTGCTTCCCCCTTAAATCGCTACCCGGCTCTTTTCCATCTGTAACCTTTTTGAGGGCTCTAGAAGCTCTTCCGTTTGAGATTTGAAATGTACCTAAAAAATACTGCTTGCACACTTTAACGTTTTTGGTAGGTAATTGTAAGTGGTACCTTACTGTTCGATTTTTTATTCCTCTAGAGCCATCTCTTATTCGATGAGTAATCGGTGTTGACTGCTGGCAAAGTCCACAAATATAAGCATTTTGTGCTTGAAAACTGGCCATATCGTAAAACTTCTGGAATAAAATCTTCCTTTCTTCTTCGGCTACCAATTAATTGCATTTATTTCTGCAAGAAGGCTGACATGGTTCATTTACGAATATTTTTTGCGCCACCTTTTTGCCTTTTGCTGTGAAATACTCCTTCCCATAAGCACGTTTCATTTTCCGCTCTGTTTTTTTGTTAATATTCCTTTTACGTTTTCTTGTTTTGGCATCAGCAACAACTGCGATATTGTGTTCTGTAACAAAACAAATTCTTTGTAGGCCAACAATAGTATTTCAACTAAAAGAAACAAAATATGTTAGTTTTCGAGCTATTATAGGTGGTTTGTCACGCACTTTATCTCATAGCTTTGGAATAGCTACACACTTTGGGATAACAGTTTTTCTAAAGATAAGATTTTAAATAGGCTACTCAAATAACCAATACAATGTTTAAAATTTGTGAGGCCTTTCGCCAGGTAGGCTGACATCTACGGACAACTCAAAATGTAAAAATTGTATTGGCTATTTGAGTATTTTAAACCTTATCTTTTTATTATTACCAATACTACAGCACAATCTGCAATATAACAGTTTTTATGTTGATTAATGTATAAGAAGAGATAATAAAAAATAATTATGAAATATCCGCACCTGAATTTTCACTGACAGAAGAGATGTCCTGTGGTATCGCTGCGCCTGCGTTTTCATGATCTAAAAAAATAAACTCAAATTAGGATTTGGCAGTATAATTGGATGGTAATTATATCCTAATATTGTATGGCCTATAGGCATCTGCCCAAAATTTATGGGCCTATCTCATATGCAGAGATAGGCATAGGCATGGCCTATCTCTGCTTGTGTAAACAACAGCCCACTAACTTAGTGATAGGCCCAAGCTAAGGTTAATTTTCTAACTTTGCTAGACAATTGGAATTCTCAATCCACTATAAATAATCTCTTTAAAGTACAATAATATTACAGGCCAAGTAATATTCAAAATACAATAAGTAGGCCTATTGCCTATTGAGGTTATAAAAAGTGAGGTTAGAGATAGATTAGAAAGCATAGTTACCTGTACTTTCAGCATCAGATGGAATGTATTCTGATCCTGAATCCAATAGAATTGAAGGAGTTGAATCTTCAGATTCACTTTCCATACTGGTTTCGTTAAATAAACTATTTGAGCAAAAATTCAAAACTATCACTGTGTTAATTCTGCAGAGGAAGCAAAAGCACATAACAAGACACACCACATGGAAAAGTGAAGTAAGTCAAGCACCTTCATGGAAAAGTGGTATAAGTCAGACTTGTACCACTTTTGCTTTCAGTATTTCACCTATTCCGTTGGCCAATGATTATTCACTGCCATCTAAATCAGAAAAAAAACAGGATTTGACTTGGATCACTTTTGCATGTGATAGAATGACTTACAAACAATATGTTACACAAATAATCTCAAATTAAAAAAAAATTGACTTAGACCACTTTTCCTCTCACCGGCTCATATAGACTTTATTAATCCGAGAGTAGAGCCCACTTTATGTACAACCTTCAATATCAGTATTAAAGGTTAGTAAATTACTAAGTATCAAAAATAATCACAGAAATTACAAAATAACGAATTTAATTTACTGCACAAATAACCTGTACTAAATGAATAGCAATTTTATGAAAAATTATCTTGGCTCAGCCTAGCAATACATTTCAGCGAAAAATTCCAAAACTGACTGTGTAACTACTACATTAACTAGAGGTAAAATCCAAAAACACTATCAGACTACAGAAAACAAACAATTTTTCTTAGCGCCTTTTTCACCAAACGATTACACACTGAAAACTAATGCTTTTAGCAAGTTTTGATTTAACTGTATAAAATTGTCAAGATCTTTCAAACCTTAGTCGAGAGGTAGGCTGGCACAGGTCCGAAGGGAAGCTGGCTCACATAAGACTACCAAAAAAAAATAGTGTTTAAGTCTAGTTGAAGAGATATTCTCGTTGTCTCATCATGTGCACAATTGATTTCAGATGCTAGCTCATTAAGAGGAAGGTTGAACTGGAGCAAAACTCAACATTCGAGCATAAATTATTCACTGTTAAAATGTTTCTTCTGCATTTATTGATTAATGTTTATGGATCTTTTGCATTTTACATGCTATCATGATCTATTTTCTATATTTTTTAATATACTTGTATGGTTTATTTTATTTCCCCCCCCCAAAAGTATAAAATAGGAGATTTCCGTTGGAAATGTAAAATAAAATACCACATAATCACGCAGTCAGGCTTTGCTGAAAGTGGTTTTTTAATAGTGAAAGGTTTATGGTTTTGAAACGTGTTCCTAGTATAAAACGCAATTTTTACATTTAGCCCCTTGGTAACCAGCGTTAATAATTTCAAGATGTGCCGCCAGCCAGTCAGCTAACTACATGCCATCTTAAATTTGGCGTTACTACTCTACGGGACAAACAAAATCGAATTGGTGCTCTATCGGTAACATCATGGCACTTATGTGATAACAGTGGGTAAATTTCCTATTCCGGGCGAAAAGGAGAGTTCCATTTTAAGGGTTTCCTTCATTGTGTTATTTATCATTTATATCCCGACATTACGCCTTGCTACACTAACTGAAAAAGACTAGTGAATTACAGTAAACGGCTCTTTTAAAACTGAGATATCACCGGTTCAAATCCCGGGAAGGTCCAATAATGACCAGAAATAGCAGTCCATGTGACCCCAAACGAACAACTGCGTAGCTAAGAGATGAGACTCAAAACAGATAAATAAAAGAAAACGTACGTTGATAACACCATTAAAAATTATATCTCAAGAATGTTAAAAAAGTGTACTCGTGAAGTCTTATGACAATATTTTTAAGCTGATCTTTTGGAAACAACAGAAAAGATCGTACAGCTGATCCGATTCCGTCAAATCCTTGCATCTATTCATATTTCTTATTCTTCAATTTGGGATTGATTTCTGAAATTGAAATTTTCTCATCTGTCATTCCTTCACTTCTAATACTGGTTACTGTATTGAAATTTAAACTGTTCAGTCTGGTCTTGTATTTTATAGTACTGGTGCATATTTTTGCCTTACTTAGTTTGTTAGTTGTGTCAGAATGGTCTTTTATTTCTGATGAACTAGGTATTTAATATTTTTTATTATTTATTAATTACCCAAGGTTTATGTTAAGTGACTTTATTGTTCTTTTGGTCATAAAAACCTAACCTATAAACATTTAGAAATTTTGAAGTTTTGTTTTCATTTAAAATAACATAAAAACTGCTATAGTAAATATCTTGTCAGTTATCTTATTTAGTTGATTACATAAATAGGAGGTATATTCATAGGGGAGATAGTTAGGTAAAGTAGTATTAAGTAACATTTTGGAGAAATTTTAAATTGTACGACTACACAACATAGTATTTGTTCACTGATATAACCACAATCCTGAGACCTGATGTACAAATATATTCTGATAAAAATTGTAGTGTTTTTATTCACGAATACAATTATATTAAAGTTTGAGCATATAATGGGTGGAGGTGATGTTTACGAAAAAATTTTATTTATAGGCCTAGTGAGTGTTTTGTTCCAGACCAATAGTATTTTTGTTGGTGTGTTTGAATGTTGATAAAATGAAAAATGTCTTTAATTAAATAGGTATACATTCATATTATCTTTCTATTACACATACTAAATAAATATTGGAATTTTTGGTGACATCTGCCGATAATAGAAACTCTAAGTTAAATCACACCACCAAAATATTCCCAGATGACAACATAAATGACAGTTTAAATTGTTTGCAATTTTTAAAGATGCTTTATATAATTCTCAAAACCCAATAAATACCACAAATTGATAGGTGTACTTTGTATTCCGCTAAGGTCAACACTAACAATTTTGTCCGTGTTTCACCTTCCTCATCCTGTATACTAATAAATACAGACATGCTTTAAAAAAATTGAAAATTGTTAGACTTACTAGATTAAAAAAATTATCAAGATTAACCAAACAAGAAATAATATATTTAAACTTGTTGAAAACTAAGTAAACCCAAAAGAACACAAACACAAGAATTATACAACCAATGTGTGGAGTATACAAAATTAATTGTTGTGTAACTGGTGAAAGCTATTATATTTGGGACAAAGAACATATATACATGGCTTGTGAAAATAAAAAATATGTCCTACAATAAAATCAAATTTCGCTTGAACATTTTTATTAGCAACTGGGACCTAGGCTAACTACAAAAATATTGAAAAGAACATGGACCATTTTGGTATATTGAGAAAGGAAAGGATAAAAATTAAAAACATGAAAAAAAGAATTACATATTTATCTAAATTATAACAAAGATCCTCATATCATATAAAAAAATAGCAAATCTAAAAAAGTAAGACAAATCCTAATCATTGAAAAAGATATTAAACATTTGCAATACTAATCAAAATTACAACTGTGTCATAGTAAATTTAACATCAGACTGTTTAAATGGTCCACGTGTGTATATTTAGTTTGATTGGTTTATTATTTAGATAGAGGTTAATGTTTCACGTACTTGAAGGTGGTGATTATTATAACCAAAACATGCGTCTGAAATAAAATAATTTTCAAAAAGATTTATTTTAGTTCACAATTACAAAAAACCTCGAATATTAATAAAACAGAACAGGAGCTTGTCCAAGACAAAGCCTCAGAGGTAAGTGAACATTAGGGTTTGTATACTTTTAACATTGTAACTAGCACATTCTACATTGTCTCAATGACAAATTATCATTAGGATGGTCTATGTGTTAAAAAGACTTTTTTCACATCCATTCAAATTTGGTCTATATGTAATGAGTCCGTGGGATGGTTTGATGGCCAGAAAAAAACAAAATAGGGTGAGTTTTCAAACTCTGGTCTAATATACTCATTGAAAAGAATACCCAGTTCGGTGCAACCTGATGAAGTGTAGGCTATAATTGTTTACAGGTTATGGAAACTCTTGACACACACATCAACAATAGAGTCCGAAATCCTTCGTCGTAGTCGTGTGGGTGTTAGGGTTGTTCTAACATAAAAAACAAAGAAGTAACCCTATAATGTGGAGTTCAATAGACATAACAATTAAGAATTTCACCTGGACTGGTTTTTCATTAGAGTTTATTTATGTCTTAGGTAGTCCATTTTATATTAAGAACCTAAAATGTCCGAAGACTATCCGTCTTGGAGTAATATTACTAAAATTTGTTCTTTATTAAAGACTTTCCCCTGCCTATTGTAGGTATCTTGTTTACCCCTCTAACTAAGACGCTTAAAATAGATAGGTTATATAAAAAAAGTAATATTCCCAAGCGAGGATCAGGTTAAAAAAAATAAATTTTTTTTAATAAACGAGCTTATGCCCGTTGCAGATTGCAGATTTAAAAAAGTGAACTAAATGTGTTTTAGTTCTTCTTGAAACGAGTGTATTTTCTGCGCCTATTGGCCTGCAGGCAGACACGGGCCTCCAAAAGATTGAAATCACACTGGAGCAGTGACTTGAAGGGATAGTATTGTGCTACCGCCAGTTGAGTTTGTTAAAGTTAATCAAGCCAGCAAGATAGAGGTCAGGAAATATCAAGGTACCAAAAATAAAACTACTTTCTTAATTAGTTTGGTTAGTAAGCGAACAGAACTGTTGTGGTCCTGCTACATGTTTCATGTCTAAACATTTCAGAATAAAATGTTAAAACAATTGCCATCAAACCGTTATTGTAGGCTCCTGAGCCAAGGATCACTTAATTCCCCTTTTCATCTTCCAAAAGGCCCCCCCCCCCCCCCCCACGTAATACTCATCTCATGTTTATATATTCCTTTTGATTAAACATTTTTTTTAATGGTAAATTTCATTAGTGAGAACAAAGGCCGTTGGTCAAGCAAAAGCCCTCAGAGGTGCTGTGGACTCGTTAGGGTGGTACTTTTAACATGTAATAGCACATTCTGCATTGTCCTCAATGACAAATCAGTTAGAATGGGTCTTATATGGGTTAAAAAGATTTTTTTCACATCCATTCAAAATTTTGCTTATGTAGGATATGATAAGTCGTGGAGGATGGTTGTGCCAAAAAACAAATAGATGTGATTTGTATTCAGACTCTGTCTGATATACTTCCATTGATAAAGAATGATACCCATGTGGGCACCTATGATAAAGTGTATTGTTTACAGGTTATGGCAACTCCCTGACACACATCAAACAAGAGGAGTCAAAATCTCGTCTCTCTGGATTATCAGTTGCCTGTAGAGGCTCTGTTGGCTACAGTTACCAATGATCCCGGCAGCATAGCGTCTTTCTCAACTAGGTAAGATTTATGTAAGAATGACCTAATTAATCTTTTTATAATAATTGTGAGTCCTTATGCTCCTTCATATAAATGTAGCTATAGCAAAAAAGAAGGATAGATATCAATGCTAATTGTTGAGTTTTAAGTTCTATTTCATACCTTTCGCGTTAGGTTGCAGAGCGCCTTAAAATCTGGTATACACAGGTAAAACTTGACCCCTGGAATCCTGATGTCGCATCCTTCTGATAAGTAGGTACCAAATAAAAGTCAGCACAAGAGAAAATGTTTCAAAACTAACCAAAACATCTTTACCATTGGTGTGGAACATCACAGACATCTAGACCACTGAGGTCTGCCCTGGTTTACCGCAGCGGCCGTCCAATGTAATCTACCATGGATGAGTATATCTAGCGTTTACTTACAGTTGTCTGTGGAGTCACTATAAGATTTCAGACTGCATTAAGCAGAAAGTGAAATGGAGCTAAATTTCAACATTCCCATATTAGCTTTATTAAGTTCTTGATGTAATCTTAACAATAAGACAACATGTATAACAATCACATTAGTGTTGTATTTTTTATGTCGGTAGAATAAAAACGGAGAAGAAGTGGAAATTGTTTTTCATATTGTCTACAGCTCCTACAACAAGCACAAGAAAATATAACTAGCAATAAAGTTAAGAGAACAGTTATATAACAAAATGCAAAGCAATTAGAAGCATTCACAAAACGAGTTTTACTTAAATTAACAGTTATTTTTAGTAACAGAAAATTGGTACATAGTTTTATATTATATAATTACGATATAAAAAATAAATAACTATATTTAATAAGGTTTGTTAAGAAAATGGACTAAAATGTCCTAGTATTCGTTAATTGTATATACATATCTTTATTTCATAATATAAACACTAGAATTTTTAACATTTTCATGTGTTTGTTTTATTAATATAACGTGTGTTTAAACAACAAACTGTTGCAAAGGTGTATAAACATTTTATGTAAGTAATATTTAACATAATTTACAATATGATTGTTATTGTTTTGATTTTCAGAACTTCACAATTTATTTATATAAAGATGGAGGGTAGTTATTATCCAAGATTACCAGCATACAGAGGCAAGGGGAACTGATTGTTCTCCCCTCCCTAATACATCGTTGGAAAGCTAAAACCACAAAGCACATCCAAGAAAGGTAAAGTCATTTCGTTAGAATTGCTTTTGAATGAATTATATTCTATCCTTGTACTTTTCTGTTTATTATTTTTATATTTAATTTTATGTTCTGATCAGTCAGACAAAAGACTAATCTTAACCCGTCCAAGTGCTTACTCGCACCTGTGCAATGTGTTCAAACCACAGTGCGTGGGTCTTGTTACTATAACATGGGTTTTTGGACAAGCGCGGGGTTGATGAATCATGATGTAACGAAGCACCAAACCCATTGATATGATGTGCTCGTTAATCCGCTCCACCCCCACCCCCACCTGCCCCCTTTATGGGGGTGTAGGCGATGGCATTTTGCGAACTAAATCTAATGCTTGAAATAATTATATTAAGCTTTAACTTAAAATTTAAACATACTTACAACTTCGTATGTTAAAACATGTTGTTATAGGAATATCAATAGGGCTTTTAAGGAGGTTCATACCCATATCTGTCTACCTCCTCATAGTTACATCACTGGTTCAAAACCAAAGTATAGTCCTGGTTTTTGCAAGCCTCATTCACAATGTATTAATTTTTTGTCTAAATTATGGCTGAAACAGGTTTGGTTCAGAGTAAATTTGGAGTTTTAAAAAAATACTTAGGAAAGATTCAATCTTTTCTATAAATATAGGAACTGAAAATACTACAGTTAATTTTCCGAATAGAATAATAACAAATTTTAACTTCCCCTGCCATTGTCAATAAACTAAGTTTTTGAATTCTTATATAAAACAGGTGCGAGTAAAGTCTAAAATGGGTAGGCAGTCTTAAGCACATGCCCCATTGCTGAAACAAAGCCTAGCATTTTTAGAGTAGCATATATTTGATCCAAGCTTGTTTGCAGTGAAAAGGGTTTTAAAATGCATTCTTGAATATGTTTACATCTCAAACTGCAACAACAAACTTGTGGAAATTAAGTAGTTATTTTTTTCTAGCTTTATTGCTGTTAGTGGTACAAGAAGCATTTAACAAACACGTGCAGTGGCCTTCATGATCCAGCTAAAAGGCAGTCTAATGTTTCTACCTTTCTGAGAAACCGACTTGTGAAGAAACTCCTAATTCAAACATCGTTCTTCGACCGTACTACTGTAATTGCCCAACGGGTTTAAGTCCCACCTACCTATAACCCGATTCTTGTTCTCAGTAAGACCAGGGTACCAAACAATCTTCTGCTTGGGTAAGAGGCAAGCAGAAACACAGCCAACTGTGGTTTGGAAAATAACGGTGAATCCTGATAAACTAGAACCTAAAATATTCTGTTGCGCAATGAAGACTATGTCTTCAAGCATTCAGATAATATTATCCATGATGTTTTTATTTAAATGAAATATTCAATAAGATGATTGAATTATTTAAGGGATGTACTGTTACAATAATTAGGGAAAATCAGCAGGATTACCTTGGAAAAACTATCTTCTAGGGTCCACTGATTTGAAAGAAAAACACATAAAGGTTACATAATAGTTTCACATTTTAGAAAATTTTTAATTGCACTGCAATCTTTATCAACCATTAGAGAGCTTTGCAGTGGCCTGTCACATTATTGGAATTGCAGTCAATGTGGTGAAGCGGGTTGCCAATTCAACTGTTATCACTAACAGTCTCTAGAACAATCGTGAATTGGTAACCCTGCGTATCAACATTGACATCAACCCAAAGTGAACAGACAAACTGGGATAGTTCTGTACTGTTTAAAAAGATTGTCAGTGTCAATTAAAATTTTTGTAATATGTGTACTATTATGTGTCTTTAATGGTGTTTCTTTCAAATCTAGTGGACCCTAGAAAATAGTTTTCAAGGTAACCCTGCTGATTTTCCTATCCATTAGTAACAATCTTTGGCTTTCAGCTGAAACTAATTAAAACATGTAACATAATTTGTTTTCGTTTTTGTGTAGTACATGTTACAAAGAGGACTATAACTTGCAAACATCCATTTGTAAAACTTGTCAATTAGATTATAAATTAGTTTTATTAGTATCATTCAATCAGGAAATTGGAAATTTGCCTAGTGTTTACTTGCTGTGAAAAAACTAAAGATTCTGGTTGACCACAAGAGTATTATTAACATTGATTATCAAATAAACTTTGCCATTCTTTGAATGATGCTGTTACAGACCACTCAAAGAAACTGTTGTCCAGGTCCTGTGTTTGAGCTTTTAATGTAGTGCATTATTCTTCGCCACCAGATCCACTCAAAGGAACTGGTTTCAGTTTTCCTGGTGTTGAGCTTTAATGTAGTGATTATATTCTTGCCACAGGTCCCGCTCAAGAAACTGTGTCAGTGTCATGTGTTTGAGCTTTATGTAGTGCGATTATTCTTGCCACACATTAAATTTACATTATCCAGATGTTAATTCCGGTCTGTATTACATGAGACTATGGCACGTTAAAGGGTATAACTAACACCCTAGTATTATAAAAAATAGTAGTAGTAAAATCTACAAGAAAAACTGCTATAAAATTAAATAACCATTAATAGTCTACAATAACCCTAAATAAATACTTTTGAAAACTAAATTTCTTATCAACCTGGGCCTTCTTAGATGTTGCACGTTTTCACATTTACTGGATGAGATTTTCAATGTTGTCTAAACATAAATGTTTAGCCAACTGTAGACCCGATAAATTCTTGTTTATGTTTTAAAAATTGTAAACGAATCACCCTTTAGCTTTAGTTTCTATTACATTTTAAGTATTTATGTTGATGAACCAAAAGTAGGGAATCATATTTTTCGGAAATTAATTAACATGGATCAACCACAAATTCTTACCTACATAGATTTTCTTCTAAACAAAGTAATGTTAGTAATTGTTGTCAAGTTTGGGTATTTATTTATGAAAACCATCAAAAAATTTATGTTTAAAAATCGATCTTTACATGTATTTATTTTTAAAAGTAATGTTTATTCATTCAATTTTTAATCCTCTTGTATTGTGTTCTTAAGAACTTTTTTTGACATAGTCTTAACTGATTGTTATTTCATTGACTTTGTTAATAACTCGTAAGAGTTCAGTACAACAAATAAATATATATTTATCAGTCGCGTAGTGGAGGATATTGGCGCCATTGGAGCGACTCAGTCGCTGGCGCCCCCCTTCCCCAACTTTTACCTACATGATCAATCCATGCCGACAGTTCACCTCACCTAGTACCGTATCCCAAACCTTTCTTGGCCATCATTACATCAGCAATGTAAGGCGTCTTTGACCAAACATCATTTTTAACAATAACTTACAGTCTTACCTATTCTTTTAATAAAGTTTTGTTCCTATGTAGAGAGACCTAGTTTAACACGTGTATAGCAATATGGTAATTTAAATCTCGGAATTCAATTCCATAGGGTTTGGAATGAAAGTACAAATTTTCAATATATTTAATAAATATGTAGTGAAAAACCCTAGTTTAAATTGTGAGCACTTTATCTAAAACGTGAACATAGTAGTTAAGTAGTTACAAAACCAAACGTCGCATATTACTATCTATAACTAATCTTCTTTCGTGACTTCATGCTAGCAAACTGTGTTATTTTGTCGTCCAAGTTGATGTGCCTGGCACTGGCCTGCGCGTCAATAGATTATGTTATTGCCAAGGCACTCAGACGTTCCTGTGGGACATGGTGCTGCGAAAATAGTTCTTTTATCAGTTTAAGTTTTGAAAATGATCTCACAGCACTGCCATTTTGTAATAGGTAGTGTCAAAAAAATCAAACAAAGCATTCGACAACATCTGGGAAAGCAGGAACCAACTTTTGAAAAAAAAAAGGAGCATCAGCGCTATTAAAGTATCTGCAAGATCCCTTATACTTTTTGAGTTTTTCCTTGCGACTTAAAAAAACAAGTTTTTTTAGCCTTACAAGCTGTGGACCTAAGTTAAGGAAGACATCCATCTTGGTAGTTTTAATATCAAAATTTTGCTTGATTCTAAGATTTCTTCATCACTTGCTCCAACTAAAACAGAAGGCTTCAGACATTGGTAAACTACTAGTAAATGTGAGTAACTACCAGCCTCAATCACGTTCTGTCAGCGGTGTTAGTGATTAAAGTCTAGGGCTACGGTTTGAACACCCTCAACCCGAAAACGTATCTCAATTGTCTTTAATAGGGTCATCAACTTGCACTTCATCAAACATTTCTTGTCTTCTTTTTTGTTCTTGAGTCAATGAAATGTGGTACAACTTTCCAATGCAAACAACGCTTAGTTGCATCTTCCTGCTTTAACTGTTTGCCACTCATTCCTAAGTTTGTTAATTTTTGTTTTGAGATTTACGAGCATTTTTGTTGCGTGTTTTTCCAAGTCTTCTTCGTAACTTTGAAGTTTTTTAGAATTTATGTCCATAGTTTCATTTTCAAGCAACACACTTTCAATTACTATCAATATTACTATGATATTGTGAAAAACAACATTTGATAAGCATTCTGATGTTCTTTCTGGCTTTCCACTTCCAAAAAGCCCCCGAACGCTTCTTCTATGACTAGTTGTACTGGCCTGTCGCCTTCGTCAGTTTTTTATCTTTATATAACGAAACACTATACTCAGCTGGTCGGTTTTCGCTATATCTTGAGTTGTATCAAAGATAATAGACACATAGGGACTTTTTTCATTTCTTCCTTGATTTCTTTTTTTATCTCTTTGGAAATCAGGTTGATCAGCTAATTTTGAATCTGAGGACTAAGGTAGTTAACACTACGTTTTGG
>NW_025787098.1:0-14501 GCF_021130785.1 Homalodisca vitripennis
TTTCAGAAACCTGGCTAAAAACCTCACTTAAGTGACAGAAGTGTCGAGCTTCCAGTTTTAACCTTGTACAGAAATGATCGCCTGCACAAAGGTGGTGGGCGGGGGTAGCTGATGTACGTCAGGTCACACGTCCCTTGTCTCTGTCCTGCTAGTCATCCGATACATCCAGAGAATCGGGACGGCCAGAATACATGTTTTCTGGACGTCTGTGTTAATGGAACACACATTTTAATTGCTGTTTGTTTACAGAGCTCCTCACCTGGGCTACATGGTTGATTTTGAACATGATCTTTCTGGGTTTTTTGGCTCACTACAGGTCATTGTATTGTGATGGGAAAGATCTTAATACTGATTTACTTGACCCAATTACTTATGACCAAACTTTTTTAACATAATATGTTTTACTCGTGTAACATGACCCTACTTCCTATGCAAGCCACTCACCACACTGAGACTCGCCGACACCCTGGCTTGATATCATTGCTGTCTGCTGACGCAAACCCTGGTTGCGCACCACGGGCTACTTCCCTGCTCCTGGCCTTTCCAAACATGACCTTATGTTTTTCTTGCTTAAAAACTAAGAACTCCCAAGATCGAACCAAAAGTTAATCGTTTTATAGAAACCTAACAAAAATATCCAAAATCTTTATTCCCTGCTTATCGATGCTTATATAACTCCATGGCATGAGGTCACATCGGCTGATAATGTGGACATTATGGTAAATCAAAATTTAATTCATTTAATGAATGGCCTTCTTGATAAACACGCTCACATTTGTTTCAATAAGAGTAACTAAACAGCCTGCCCCATGGATCTCAGAATTTATTCGACACCTTTCAGAAGCAAAGAGATAGAGCTTTCCTTAAGGCTAAGCGATCCAAGTTACGTGATGACTGGGCTGTAATATAAAAAATTAAGGAACAATGTGCAACAACAAATTAGAAATGCCAAGATCAGGTCTTTACTACTCTTCCCTGTCTAAAAAACAATCTAGCAGAATTTTTATGCTTCAAAAAACTGAAAGATCATGGAAGTTGGCAAGCCTAACACTCTACTCCCCGGTTTCCCTTAACTCTTCGATGATATCAACAACTTCTTTGTTTGAGATTCCTGTTGATCATTCTGGGGCTCAGGAGTATGTTCTCCGAGCTCGAAGGTGCTACTTTTGATAAAACCTGAGTTTTCAGTCTACTCTTTCACTCCGGTAACAGAGACAGATGTGTTAAAGTCTATTATAAGGATGTCGCAGTAACGCAGTCGTGTGCCGATGGCATTCCTATAAGGTTTAATAAAAGATACCGTTCCCAGTTTACTCTTCCAACTATCACTGGCTAATTTCAATAAATCTCCTGGCTACTTCAATGTTCCCATTGACATGGAAGTCTGCTTTAGTTCGCCCACTTCAGAAATGATCCTCTCCACAAAATCCTTCACAATTCAGGCCAATAAGTAGTACTCCCTGCTTTATCAAAGTGTTTTTGAGCGGATTTTTCATCCAGCAATTTTTTCAATATACCTTTGAAAGTAATAACATTTTTATCAAATTTTCAATCTGGTTTTTCGCTCCCAACCACAGCACTACTACTGAACTTCTAAAAATAGTTTGAGATGATATACGCCTTGAAATTGATAATAGTCAGGTAACCATTTGAATAACCCTTTTTCGACTTTTCAAAGGCTTTTTGACTGTGTCTATTATCCCCTTATCCTCATCAAACTTATGAAGGATGGTTTCTCTGATGGTAGTGTCAAGATGGGTTGAGTCCTTTCTCTTTCGGGACGACGCCAGTGTGTCAGGTCGGGTGAGAAGCAGTCGAGATGGAGACCAGTCACTCGTGGAGTTCCGCAGGGTTCAGTCCTGGGGCCACTTTTATTTTCACTGAACATCAATGACATTACTACTCAAATTAATCCATACTTCCCAATTTTCACTATAAATGCAGATGACTTACAAATATACCGCCACTTTAGCTATAAGGGGGACATACAAACTTGTGTGACTCTCATGAATTCCGAATATTGGCGCTGTTACACACATGGACTTGGAAACATGGACTAAAATTAAACTGAGACAAAACTCAGTGTATTATGATAGGTCATTCACAGCTTGTTCGTAAAATTGACTTTACTACGGCTCCCAAATTAAAACTAAATGACCAAGATCGAGAATACTCTGAGTAAGTAAAGAATCTAGGACTTATTATTGACAAACACTTAAGTATGGACTGAACTAGGCTTTCTTGATATGTAATAGGGTCTTTTGCCGTTGTTCACAGCCTCAAGCGGCTGGCTTCATATCTACCACACCAGGTTAAAATAATGCTGATAAAGACTCTTGTACTGCCTCACTTCAACTACTGTGACATAGTCATTAATGACATGACTGTGGAGCTTTCAAATAGAACTCCAGTCGTGCTCAGAACTTTTGCATTAGGTTCATTTTTAATGCTCAGACGTGATAGATCACGTAACGACGCCCTTCTTCAAACAATTATCTTATATTAAAATTACAAGATCTTCGAGACCTATCACTCACTCATTCTGTTGCACGCTCTTTTAAATACAAATTGTCCCAGTTTATCTTTCAAACAACTTTCAATTTATGTCAGAAATAAGTGAACGAAGTACGAAGGGAGGGGTACATCCTTATTATCTATACCAATTCATCGAACAACTACCTTTAGTAAGTCGGTTACAGTTTCAGCCTGCCCGATTGTGGAATGCCATACCTATAAACATCAGAGCCATTGATAAGCGCGCTCGCTTTGGGGCGGAGGTCAGTTGCCTTGAAGCTGGGGGCACAGGGTTATAGCGGTTGGCGGCTTTGGAATGTGTTACTTAAGGCAACTGAATGCAAGTTGAATGAATGCATGCGTGTATGTCTTATTATAGTTTTGTAAATATTTTATAAAGTTACATTAATTATAGATGTTGGTTTTTTATATTTTTGTATAAGCTAAGATTCTTTTAATGTATAAAGGTAAAATAAATAGATTTTATTTTTTAGTTATCCATGTATATGTATGTTAGTTTTTTAAATTTTTTACGAGGTTCAAGTGGTAGAGTAGGAACTTTATAAGTCCTAGACTTCCGCCTCTAATAAAGACATTTTTCTTTTCATTTTCATTTTCATTTCATTTCACCGGCCAACAAATAATACAAGTGGCCAGACGGACACCACTTCAATTAATATTTATCGAATGTAACGTAAGAAGATGTAATGCAAACGCAATGCATTAGATTACCGATTGTCACATAAGGCCGAATCATGGTGATTTCACTGACCTAAAATGATTTTTTTTTATTGCAACACCGAATTAAAGGCACCATGTTTGGGTTACTCTTATTCAAAAATGATAACTTGTTGAGGCTGGTGTTTGAAACAAGCAGCTTCTGTTTGCTGAAAATTGTTTAGCTGATAAATGTTGTGGATTTCATCATTAGTGGTCATAGATCGAGATTGATAGCGTCCGTAGAGTCATAAATCACAAGCCTTGAAGTTACTCAACATCAAAATCATCTATGTTTCAAAAGAATAGTAGTATCGCAATGTAACATTTATAAGACTCATGTTAAAACCTCACCCTAGTAATAAACTCATTGTGTCGCTTAAAAATCTATATATTTCCAGGACTCTACCCTTACATAAATATGTTTTACGCTTAGCATGACCCTCCATAGTACAAGATGACGTAAACCTATTTGAAGCCTATAGAACGTGAAAATTAGACTACATGTATTACTACGTGAAAAATGCCATATGATTAAAACCTCGGCTTTGTTTAAAAAATATTCTATTTTTATGAATTTCTCGTTTTCGTCATGATCAACACTGAGACCCTATGTAAAAACGTTTGAGCTGTCGCTCAGATACCATTCCCATGGAGTTACAAGCCACCACCACCTCGATGCTTCGTTATGAATAAATAAATCGTTATAAAACCTGTATAAATGTCCGAGTTTTATTCCTTTTTATATCTGTAATTGATTGAAAAAAACCAAGTTTTTCTCATCCTCCGGAGAGGACATGCTTCTCAAAATCTCTCAGTTTCATTTCACATCGCTTTTATACTTAAAGTGGATTTTATTTAATAGATCATCCAGATTAAACTTAAATATTAACAAAAAATATTCCTTATTATTAGTTTATTTATATGAAACATAATGAACAAGTTATTAAGTAAAACTGACTAACAATCAAATAGCAGAAATCCAATCAACTCTCGTTCCCCAGAGGCCTCGTTTTGCGATTGTTTAGCAAGTAATCTTGTAGCCGTCCGATCTTTTAGCAAACAAAGTTGCAGTACTTTTACCAATTTTTTTGAGCTTTTCAAATGCTATATTGGATGTATTAGGAGGGTCAAAAAAGGCTACCATAGTACACTCTCCGGTGATGCGGCGATGTTTATTTTTCACAAGCAATTAGTTAGAAAATTCTTTCCTACCCAGGGATATATTCTGGGCAGAAGGGAAAGATGGATTTGGACTAAGCTTGCCAAATGTACAAACACTTCTACAGGGATATCTACAAAAATGCGCCAAGTATCATGAAATATTTCTTTGTGCCCTTGCAGTTCCTACCGTTATCGTGGTAACTTACGCATGCAAAGTAACTCTTGAATACCTTATTATGGAAAAAATCATTTAATATTTTTTAAATTTCAAATAACGTCTATTAATTGTTGTGCTCATCCAATAAATATACATTTATCTAAATACGCAAGCCTACATTAATAAAATACAATAATACTTTATTCAATCCTCAAACCAATAAGGAAAAAAATACCCTTTTTTTTTAGAACATTTTTTTATCCAGTATGAATCTACGTACTCTTTCTTTCCCAAAATAAAAAATCTAGTGGCTGACTCAGTTTATCAAAGCCTGGTTCTTCACGAAGGGCTAGAGATATTGTTTTTATTCTTTCTGTCCCTGTCTATCTGCACGATATATCGGGAAAATAAACTGACACAATAAGCTTTATAACTTTGCCCTAAAGCTTCATTTTCCTGTTACTTGTTACCAAGATGTTACTTGATCACTTCATGGGATTTGGCTGAAAACTATCGAACATTTTATCATTGCTATTTTGGGCAAAATATTTCAGTAATGAGAAAAAATAAATAGTAATACAACAGAATAAAAAAATAGCCAGAATTTGAAGAATGCAGTCTAATACTATAATTCATTATATATAATAAGACATGAGTTCCACGATGGTACAATATCCCTCCATGGAATCTAAGTGTTAGTTTCAAGAAGTACTGTATGCGTTAGCACTGCTTTATTAGCTCAGAGGATATCATGAGATGGAAATCTAAGAGTTAGTTTCAGAGTAAGCGTTAGCACTGCATATAGCTCAGAGGATATGCATGAGATGGAATCTAACAGTTAGTTTCAGAGTATGCGTTAGCACTGCTTATAGCTCAGAGGATATCAGGAGATGGAATCTAACAGTTAGTTTCAGAGTATGCGTTAGCACTGTTTATAGCTCAGAGGATATCATGAGATGGAATCTAAGAGTTAGTTTCAGAGTATGCGTTAGCACTGCTTATAGCTCAGAAGGATATCATGACGATGGAATCTAAGAGTTAGTTTCAGAGTATGCGTTAGCAATGCTTATAGCTCAGATGGAAATTCCATCTTGAAAAACTTGAAAATTTGATACACTATGACTTTCTTAGTAAATTAAAGTGTCTATGGTCTAAATTACTAAAAAACTTCTAGATGGTATGTTTATTTATGTTTGTTATTCATTGGTAAGATTTTCCCCTGAAAAAGGCGTATTAATAAATTTGAGCGCCAAATCGAATGAAATATTGCATCCAACATTGTTTATATAAATAGGCAATGTCGCTGTTATAACGGATGGGGAATTTCCTTCTTCGGGATTTTGATTACTGTTTATTATGGAATATTTTTAAATCTACAATTAAAATCTGTACATCGAACTTTATTTCAATATAAATATATATATATATATATATATATATATATATATATACAACGTGTATGTACAACTCATATTCATGAAATGGCGCTTAGGCTTTCACTTTAATTAACAATACATAGTAAACCATAAAAAATATCACTAATCTAAACTTCTTTACATTTATTTAGATTTAGAAAACAAACGTGTCAATAACTATAAGAAAAGTGCGTGATCATTAAGATCAGAAACTTTAAAACCACCTGATAAAAGCCAACATGGGTTGTTTTATTGTCTTTTCTTATTTCAAGCCCTGATCAGTTTGTACTTACCCTCACTAACTGAATGGGATTTATAATTTTTCTGATTATACTAGAAAATTATGATAGTTTTTTACAGTAACATGATATGTTACATATTTACTCGCTTAGATTTTATTTACGTTGTGCGTTGTAAATGGTTTTAGACTTCTCGGTATTCTAATTACAAGACTAAGTAAATGCACAGAAATGAGGTTAGACTTGAGATTCTCATGTGGGAATCATCACCTATTAGACCGTAGAACGACGTCCAAGTGGACCCAAAGATTACATTTTAAAATTTTAAAATATGAAGTCATCTGTTTAAATATATTTTGATGTTAAAGTTAAACAGAATGTATTTCCTCTGTTTTGAGGGGGCAACCTTTCTAAGAAATATGTAAAAACTTAGATATATTTATATATGATTATATAATATTATATATCATAATTATATCATAGTGTAATAAGTCCCGTTAATTATTTTAAAGCTGTAAATTGCTCATGTCCAACGGTCCAAATTCCAATATCCGGGGGTCGTTCACTAATTCAGAGTTAATTGTGCCTTATAATGTTTAAGGGTTTTATAGTGACATGTTTTCAAAGGAATTTCCTTCCCTCTTCAGTACAATATTGAGGAATCGATAACTTCATCATAGATTGTTAAAACTTTAGTGAATTAATTTACGGGTTAAGAATAATAACTTATTACAAACGGCAAGCTCAATCATTAGGGCCCGCCATTACAATAAAATTTCAGTGAGGAATTCTGTTGAGGATGAAACCGTAATAAAAATGAAAAACCAAAGCTGGCCTCATAAAAACTCTCATGAAAGTAAAACGGAACTCGAAAATTTTGATTTATGTTTGCCGTTAATGGTTTAAGTACGCCGCCTTCCTATCTCTTCTTACTTCGGGGGAATTGCTTAAAAAACACTTTCTTTATTACCTTTTATGTCGTAAAATATAATTGCTGTGGGTTTTATATATATATTTTTTTTATTTACATTTTGGTATTGTTTTCTTTTAAACTCTATCTCGTTATATTGGATGTTTAAAATTAATCTAATAATTTGTAACTAACTGTACTCATCTATATATTTTTCTATAACTATTTGAGTAATCTTATAAGATTGGAGGTGTATTTTAAAAAATTATATAAAGTATAAATAAGGATAACTTTAAGGGCATGTGTTCTTTATTTACGAAAATTACAGCTTTGGGATTTCTTTTACCATCGTTAACATTTAAAATGAAATACGTAAGAGTTATCTGCTACGTTTGTTCAAATCTTATAAAAATATTAATGTCTTACTTTAAATCAGAATACAAATATGGCATTGAAAAATTATAATTAGTGTCCATTGTGATTAAAAGCCATGCAACCATTAAAAAGTTAATTGTGCTTTAAAAGCCAACTAAACATTGACAAGTTACCTAAAATGTTATTGCAAACAATATAGATTAAAGCACTGCCAGGCTGGCGATGGGCGCCGGAATCGTAAATGATTTCAAAGGTGAGTTACTATATAGTATCTAAAATTATGCGTTTTTGCGATCATCTGAATTTAAATACATTGCCTTTTCACCAGAAACATCTTTAAAAAATTAATGAAGTGTAATGTTATTTAATAATTTTTAACATTAATAAAATATTCGTCTTGCTCTATCACTTTGCAAACCCAAAATTAAAGTCGTTAAAAGAAATTATATACATTCCGCAGCGAGGGACAGGCGGGGCGTTTTGCGGCCTTAGCTGACAACAATGTAAATGATTCCCTTGTGTAAGCGTCTATCTCACTTTCCTTTCTAATGCATAATTGTGAAAGAAACGGTGACGTATGTATAGAGTGTTGAAATACCGAAAATCAAAAATGATCACCGAGTTCTACAAATTGAAGTAATACATATAGCCAGAGGGATTTGGAGGATACACATTAACATTATGAAATGGAGGACTTACTTCCAGATTGTACTTCACCTCCATCTAGCAGATTTAAGTGATTAAATATGATGGACAGCTTGGTGTACAATTTTATATATCCACAAATATGTCCAACAGCCTAAAATATAACTAAAGAAAGTAAACATATATCTTAATTTATAGCGTAATTTACATGTACCTCAAAACACAGATATATGATTACGGAAAACATGTTTAAACAAGACTGGTAAAAAGACGGAATCGGTACTCATTGTTTAGTTAAATTTTTTTTTGTTATAAAATAAAATTAAAATAATACTATGTATCAATTTTGTGATTTTAATAAAATATCTTCTTCTTCGAAAATTCCGATGTGAAAAATCTTTACAGTTTCTCTTTATTAATTTTTACGTTACTTTACAAAAGCAATATAACTTTGTAATGAAACAATAGTATTAAACTGAATAAAGGCAGAATCACAGTAATTCCAAACACAGGGTGTAAGGACGTACCATGATTCCAACATTAGAGCCGCATGGAGGTTTACAGTTTTCCTCAGGCTCTCCAGACTTTTATTAACTAATGTTTACATTTTCTAAACCTCTGATAATGCACAAATCTGTACTTGTGACCGCCATTTCAGATTCTTTCAATTAACACCTTAACATTCACTATTTGAAGCAAAGGAGAAAGAATAGTATATTTTAAAAAGTTTACGAGGGTAACCAGATATCAGTATAACGCAGGTTTCAGGCGATGTTTTAAAAGTACTTTCTTACATACATATTAATGAATAAGAAAAATTACATATTTAACATACTATATACATATTATGATATTTCTATTTTATTTGCTTCCTAACACATGTGACATTTTCCTCCACACGAATAACATAAGCGGAATATCTTCCTTGATCTCTTGAGGGTAGAGTTTTGGTTATTAACAAGATAACTTAATCTCTGTAATAATCTCTTTTCCTCATTTTTCCATATTTACAGACATCCAACCTGGAATTAAATCCAATGAACTGAAGCACCGAAATAAAACGTCCATTGAAGCTATTTTGGACTAGTATCTTAGCAAAGATTATCCTTTAAACTGAGTATGGAGATATAAATTATTTCGCAATTCATACATCGAAGTGGATGTGTAAACTTTACTTGAAAACACGGGGCTCAAGTAAAATGTTTTGAACTGTTTTGCTACAATTTGTTTTTGAAACGCCCTTAAATTATTGGAAACAAGATCGATTTATTCAGTGATATCTGCGATGAGATATTAATAAATAAAATTAATAGTTTTAAGATAGTTTTACCAAAATAAATAAAATTTCAATATAATTTTACCATTATAACAGCCTATTTGTTTAAAAATATTACAAGCAAAAATCTGTAATCACAATTACAAATAGTTTCAAATTAATTTTAACCATTTAATATATATATTAAAAAATCTTTATACTTTACTTAAAACAACAAAACTGGTTTGAAACATTATTCTCATATCCACAATTTGCTTTTCTTTTTGGAATTAGGATATAAAACAAGTTGGTGTCTAGTAATTCTTTTTAAGAAAAATAAGTAATATTTTTCTTTCTGTCAGTTTAGCCAAACTATAAATCCAAACACATATGGAGTTACACGTAAGTCCTTTCAGTATTATTAGGATTTTTTTTAAATTTTTAAATCCTTTTACGTTGTAAAACTCTGACTGGAAATAAATTACGTGATGTGCGGGAAAACTTTCATTTAAAGGTATTTTAAGATAATTTCAGTACAGTATAATGTATCTTCCAATGTAATGTAATTTTCAAGAGAATACAAATATAAAAACCACCATTAGAAATGATTGATGATCTTACCGATCTCCCGTAGAGCGACACTCGTGTGGATAACACTTTTTAAATTAGAAATCTCAAAAAAATCTCTAAATTGAAACTTGTTTTCTTTTTTGTTTATTTTGCCTTCATGCGATATTGGATATAGAGGAATGTTTGTTTATAATGCTATCAGATTTTTCATAAGTCAGTAGCCATCTCCTTTTTATGACTTCATCGGTAGCAGATTTCAAAATTGAAGAAGACGTGAAGGTAAATTGGAATTTTCTCCTTATACCCGCCTGAACCAATACAAAATTTTGCATTGTAACAAATAAGATATGTTTTCCTTTCTTATTTAGCATAGTTTTGAAATTCCCGCCCGGGCTTATATCCTACGTTTGAGCAACTTACCTACCTAGCTACCTTTTAAGCAAGCAACAGAACACAATTAACGGCAAAAAATCTGTTTATGTTAATGCATATTAAATATGCCTCCTCTGTCAGTTGTGAGAAATCATCTCAATAGAGAAGTATGTGCTGTTTAATACTTTATGAGCTAAATGGGGTTTTGTTGAAAGTGAGATTTATAAAGTGTATGGGATAATACCATTATGAATGACGAATAATGACGTTTCAAATGGGTACGAACTTTAAAAGATGTCCAAAAGTATATGCATTACGAAAACGGGATGATTCTGACGAAAACGCATTGATTACCGAAAATGTTGTGGAAAAGTTAAATAGAAATGTAAAATGAAAAAGTAAAGTCAATCAGACATTTTCAAAATTCATGAGATATCAAAAGAAGGGTTTCCTCAAGTTTCATGAAGTGTTTCTGTATTTAAATTATTATCGAGGGATATTTTGATGTGTGATCATTTCTGTCTAAATTGCAGTAAAATCACACTTATAATATCACTTCAAATCTCTTTACTATTTTTATGCTATTTACATTCATCCCTCAATTTGAACAGTCCCCAATTTAGTCGTTCAGCATCAACCATTATCTTGATTTTTGAGCAGTAGAAGTATCTTAAAGACTAGCACCATTACGACCACAATTGCCTCCCAACAATCACGTTGTAATCTTGTATAGCGACTATATTCAAAATGTTTTTTTTCAGATATGTTAAGTGCCTTATTATTAAAGTTATTTAATTAGAAAAGTAGATAAACGTGTGAGCTTTCATTTACAAATAAAATTTAACAAAACGTTTACTTGATTGTTTATATATCAAAGCGGTACTTTCTTAAAACAAAATTATCTCGTATAATTATCAGCACTATAACTGTATCATCTTCAGGGAAACTGACTGATCACGTTGTCTGACAAATAATAATATAGAAATTACGTAAATCTGCAAAAGAACTCAGTTTAAAAAAAATACAATCGATAAGAGAAGTAATAACTTCGTTCCACTGATAGAAACAATGAACTTTGTAACAAAGCTGTAATAAAAGGGTAGCATTTAACAGAAAGTCGTCCAATAAAGGCAGGTCACAATTGATTCCAATATTGGACCATCTGTATTTTCTGCTTTCTCAATTCCTAGAGAGTTGCCTTCAATGCTTTGATCAACTGTTACTTGCACTTTTCAAAACCACTTAAATTTATTTACAGTCTTTAATTGCCGTTTTGATAATACTGAGATGAAGCCAAACTAAGCATCTGTACTGATGGATCTTACCAAATATTAAATATGGTCTAATTTATGGATAAACCATTTGATTCAGGAATCACAAGTAGACAGATAGAAAACTAAAATTTACGTTATTAAAAACGTTTTGTAATTTTAAAAATATATCCTTTTCTTAGTAAAACTCTTAAAATTCCTTAAAAGTTGTAATGATAAAATCTACTTCTCGATAATATTAAATGTTCAATGTAAAATAATTTATCTCAATATTCAAGCCTCTCTTATTGTAAATCAGTTTATCGTAGAACACTAACGGTTTGCAATCTAACAATGTCATGCAGAGCCGCAAAGCCAAAAAAAGCTTCTCTGAAAATTCTATGATCTAGCTATTATGAATTCCCGTGGCCAGGCCACATCCAATAAACCGAATTTTCTACTTACCAACTTTTTAAGGGTTTAAGAAAATTTTTTTTGTGAAAGATCTAAATATTTTCCTGCTTGCATCTCATTAAGCAGAGAGATGTAGGCAGGAGGGACGTAAGCTTTGTGTTCCCCTAATAGAGGGTCTCATTAAGTCTTATGAGAAAATTTAGGATCTTGGCGGGACTATATGAATATTCACCCGAACAGTCTGTTTCTTATAGTTTCTGACAATAGTCCTACACTTTGCACTTTTCGAGTTAATAACTGTTTGTGTGCCTGAAAATAATTTTAAAAAGTAACTAGTAAATAATATTACACACATTCTGAAATGCACCGAGTTGTAATAATACACATGTCAATTGTAGGATTATAACAGGTTAATTTCAACGGTATTTTAATAATTTCAAAATATTTAAAAAGCTATATGAAAAAAAACAATGGCTGGTGTATTGGAACTGGGTTACGTAGAATACAAAACGATTTAATAGTCCTTACACCAAAAAACATACGGTACAGCAATGAATAATATGTGGATGTCTGACAGACACTCACGCCATAGTTGATTCAATCGAAGGAATTATTGTAATTGCATTAACTAAATAAAGTGTCAGCCAATTTATACTATTATACTTGAGGATTAAATTTTTCTTCTCACAATGATTTTATATTTGTTGTTTTCCAGTGCATGGTGAGAATTTTGTAGGAAAGAATAAATTTATAATTTAATTGAATTTTTCAGTTCACATCGCGTTGAAAACGTATTATCAAAATTAAAATCAATGGACTAAATTTAAGACGCTGCCTCTCTTAAGATTTGTTTCAATGATCAGTCTTTTGATACTGATATTAGTATCAGTTATAATTTTATCTAGTGGACTTATTGTGTTTTCCATAGTAGTTTAAAGGTCACATGTCCAATAGAATACATAAAAAGAACTTGGGAAAAGCCAATATTACACAGGGGTAATATGAGAAAATTATGAAATAATGAAGAATTAAAACTTAAACAAAGAAGATATAAATAGGCCAATAACTGATTGTTTATATTTCAAATATACGTTATTGATCATATGTGAGCGGTGATTTCTCGGCTTTGCGTGGCTCTTTGAAGCTTCTCTCCTGTACAGACATCTGTTTTAGTATTGGCAGATTCTGTTTGCTGAACATGTTTCCTTTCTGTTTCCACGTACTGATGAAACAAAAGACGTTGAGTTATAATTATTCCACCAAATGTTAATGACTATGTTCGATAGTTTAAAATCGAATAATAATTACTTCATTTGACTAAGACTTAGAAATTTAAAATCTGGAAAGATTATCCATCCACTCTATTTATCTTACCTGCCAATCATAAAAGTATCATAACTTGGCCAAATAATTCTTCCAACTAGAAATTAACCAATATAATATTTGTCTCTCGAAATTAAGAGGTCATTCTTTTACCCTCGTTTAACCATTAATACGAAATAAATATTTTTTTGCCTTTGTTCAAGTGTTCATAATTATTTTACTGAATTGTCATTCAAAATATTTGTTTAAAATATGAGCCTGTTTTCAAAAAAATATCAGTTTTAGCCTTTAAAAATATGCGTTTTCTAGATTTTACTTTTAAAGATATCATGTATATAATCCACAGTGATATTTCAACTAATAGAATCACCAATAGGTGTATAAAACCAAAATGTTGCATTAATTTTTACTTTTTTAAAAACAGTTCCATAATTTACACAATTATTTAAATGAAAATTGGACAAGCTAAATATTGGAGCTAAATTTTTGAAAGAACCTCGCAAAAAATAAATAAAAAAAATGTAAAAAGATCTATATTCTGTTGTCCCATAAGGAAACGTATTAATATTTACGAATGAGATTACAGTTATCTGATTGCTGAAACAAAAGTGCTGTGTTAAAAATATATTGCGTGATTATGAAATCTTTTTCTTACGTAATGCTTATATAGCTTTACAACGGGTTGCATATTTTTAATTGATATTACAAACGAGAATTTGTTAATGTAATAACTTAAAATTACAAAATTACAGTATGTAATTTCAACAATCTCATCTTTTACTATTAAAATACAATCTAAAATATAACTAAAGTTTATGTAATTAAGAATCACTTACTCACTCATTGTTTAAGACACAGTCCTTTAATGCACTGCCAACTGCTATCGTTAAATTTGATTTATCAGTGATAGTAAATTATTTCAGCTACATTACCTACAATCTGTGTGCACGGTGTGTGGGTAGTGCTTTGAAATTTCATTAGTCGAGACAGGTGGAATTTGTAGCCCGGTTTGTGAGCTTGTGCAGAAATGCTTTAGGTATGCTACTGCCATTGATTAGGGTATTCCTGAATGATCGTACTACCATTGCTTGGAACGTACAGAACGAGATGTCTAACAATTATCAACTCTTTCATTAATCGCTGTGTCCTTTTTTGAATAGTCTGTGATATCATGTTTGTTT
>NW_025787099.1:0-15755 GCF_021130785.1 Homalodisca vitripennis
TTGACAGATGTTTACTGTTAGTTAAATTTAAAATGTTTCGTAAATAATCAATTTTCAAAACTCCAAAATACTTTGGGAAGCCTTTATCTCCACATAAAACCTTCCTCGGATCTGTAAAACCAAATAATTCGTTCTCACAAATTGGTTTAATTCATTCTATATATTAGCCCCTGCCAACACATATGTGCGATTAGTTTTTATTTGTTAAGGGTTTTTTTAGAATTTTTCATCTTATGCATACCGATCACTGAGATATAATATTAGAGTACACATCCTGTACATTTGTCTCTCCTATTTAACTTTTCTTCTTGCTCTATATCCCATACTGAACTAACACCCAGATCAAGTAATTATAAAATGACAGTTTTACTGGGTAAAATCAATGGAAAATAAAACCATCTAAATATTTCTATAGAGTTGTGTGTATTACGTATTGGCATTACTCGATGATCACAATTTATTAATATTTTGCTTGGATCCATCCTTACGTTTTCGATAATTGTAACCAGGTATATAAAAATTATTTTGATTTACTGTGAAATTCGGTTAAACAAGATAAAAAAAAAATACTGTTTCTCTGAAGAAGACATTCAAAAAAATTTCCCAAACGAAACTAACTCAGTATTTTTCTTTTACTCCGTCTGTTTGATATCAAATGAGAACAACGCAGTGTAGGAAAGCTATCGATCACAACATTCTTTATTTAGGGAAATTGATTGTAAACGGGTAAAAGACTATAAAGGGAAACACCGGACATTTCCATTACCGATAGAAAGACGTTTAACCTGCGAGACACATTGTTGTTACTTCTAAGAGTTACCAAATCAATTGTTTACTTCTAATTACAAAGAGGTGGTATGCTGTTGAGAAACGACGTCTGGACAATTTTCATACAAGCCAGAAAACAATATTCTTAACTTCAAGACACAATTAATTACTAGAGTCCACTGTTATTAATAATAAATAATAATGAATGAAGAGGTCGTTTTAAGTTTAACTCCAGATGGTTTATGGTCATAAAAATGGTATTTTTAATTTCAAAACAAAAAGGGGTTGCCCTAGTAGTTTGTATACTTTTAATTATAAAGAGTGAAATATTGTTAATGAAAGGTCTGATTATTTCTATTCAGCACAAGAATGAATATTCTTAACTTCAAGACAAAACGAGTAATCGAGTCGTTTTTTGTTTTTGTAATACTAATTATAATGAGATGGAAGGTTTATAAGAGGAACTTCCTCTTATCCCTTTTCCTCTCCGTTGCTCTAGCATGGCCCCCCCTCCGCCAGCCCGCCCCCCCCCCCGCACCCGCCCGGCGGCCCCCCGCCGCACGCCCCGCTCCGGCCGGCCCCCCGGGTGCCCCCCCCCCCGGGCCCGGGGCCCGCCCGCCCCCCGCCGGGCGCGGACGCCCCGCGCCCGGCGCCCCGGGGCGCGCGCCGGCCCCCGCGCCCGCGCGAGCGCCGTCGCCCCGCGCCCCGCCCCCACCCCTCGCCCCGGCCGCCTCTCGCCCCCCCACCCCCCGGCCCCCCGTCGGGCGCCCGCGCCCACCCCCGCCCCCCGCCCCCGCCCCTCCCCGCCAGCGGTTTAAAATGTTACGTTTTAAAAAGGTATTTTTAATTCAAAGGACAACAGAGACCGTTAAACAAGTAAATTTGTTTACATTATTATTATCCAAAAAAAACGGGTTGTGATTAGAATTGTTATCAATATTACTATGCAATAATTTTAACAACTGTTTGAGGACAACAACTGTGCTTACAGTTTCTAAACTTGGTATTGAATAACTACATTCAGGGGGGTTTACTTTGTCTTTCCATGTCTTTACTATTGTGAAATACTCTATTTCCATAATTTAATACGTGTCGTACGTAATTTTTCCTACTTGTCCAATTTTGTCCAATTCACAGGCTTTTTATAAGTTTTACTAAAATTTTTTTAAAACAGATTATTCTGTACAACACAAATTGTAGGTTAATTCATAAGCTACAATTAGGAATTACGGAAACTAACACAAGATTTAATACTACAACAATAGGCCACACAAAGCCCAACAGCCTTCTGAGGGGAAGCCCCTGGCTGTAGCTGGGATGACGAGATGTTCTTGCCACGGAATGTTGAAAAACACCAACCACAGACATAGTGTTTTTTTATGTGACAGCTTTGCGTGTGCTCTGTTACAAGATTCTATAGACAGGTTAAAGCGCTCTAGCGGTGATAATTTTAATTTGAACCCGTGTTGAGTTTTCTAGTGTTGGGTGATGTCACGGAGTGATTTTAATTATTCCTTCATTGTCCTTAAGGAACATTAAATTTATATGGACAAATTGAAATACATAAGGCATTGGATTATTCCAAATAAAACAATAGTAGAACAACGATTTCTTAACACAACATCTGTTTCAAACTGTAAACTTATCATAGTTTAAATCAATATATTGATTTTTTAAACTATGACCTTCAAACAAAAAATTAATTTTGACATGGTAGTGAATATAAAATATGATTGCTAAACATTTTGTAATTATTCTCACAAGAACCTGTAATAAATTAAGGATATAACTTTTAACCCCAAGTTAAATTATAAAAGTATAAAATACTCCTTCCAGAAAACAGTTTTAAGGTTGTATTAAGTGGAGCCTGACACATACGCTGAGATATATCACATGTCGCGTAGATTTTTTGTAACACCTATTTAAATTATTTTATAATCACATGCTCATGAAAAAAACCTCTTAACGAACTAATAAAATAACTATTAAAACCCAACAGAGTCCAACCAGGACACATAATGACTTTGTAAAAACGTAGGCAATCCATAGTCCATATATGGTATTGAAGTGGAAGAATTTTAATATATATTACTATATATACATGGTAAAAACTGCAGCAGAGATGGGGATGATAATATTAAAAAGTAAATGAAGTGGCTCCTAGAAATTGGTTGCCGTTGAGCCAGAACCACAAGCATCACTCTCATGTATTTTATCCAAGAAGCACAACAGTTTTTCGTTCTAAATTCTTCCATATATAATGGATTTATTTTAAACTAATCAGGGTACGGTGAGTTTTATTAACCGAAGTTACAATACTAATAGGTATTTCAATATACTCAATAGAATTAGAATACCTTTCATACAATAAACAGTGTTTATTAGAAGGTTTATAAACCTTGATAAAAAAGAGAAACATTTTTTAAAATATGTTTAAGCAATTTTTTCAAATTGTTTCCTTGGTTTGTTATTAAATGCTCAGATAAGGCGAATGATTTTCAAAAGGAATATAAATTTACTAAGTACGTTTAAATTATAAACCATTATTTACTTAACATTTAGGGTTTTGATTTGGAATCATTACAAAGTAAAAGCCTGTTAAACCTAGTTGGAACAATTATTTGCCGAAAATGAAAGTGATTAATTGAAAACCAAATTAAATCAATTATGTTTGTAATTACAATAGTAAATTAACGGTGACTCCTGACAAGGCAAGCTTAACCACAAAGTGTCGTGCTTTTTATATAACTTAGTCTCAAATTAAACTGTTTACGGGTAGTGAAATTCAACTACAATGTCGGTAAACAGTTAAACTCCCATAACTTTGTGGTGTACAAGTCTTCCAGTTATTATCAATGATTACGTTTATCCAATTGATTATAATTATTTAAGTAACTTCAAGTAACAACCACATATATTTAATTATTAATTGTGGTATAAAGGTGGTCTTTATAAACAAGTACGATTCTTTACTGTGTTGACTGTTAGATATAGCAAATTAAAGTTTACCAAATTTTTTTTATTTTTACATAAATTTACTTTTTGATGCGTTTTTTTAAAACTTTTTATATAGGTAATTCTTTTAAGAATATAACTCGACTGAAAATTGCTGTATCACATTAAATTTGAACTTTTTATTCACTATTACTATTCTAAAATGTCATGCGAGAGAATGGCATAGCATATAACTAATATTCTTCATTGCAGGAAACAATTAACTATGGATTGGTGATTTGCAAGCCGTTCATATAAACAAAATAAATAGGCCTGGATCTAGTAATTAATAAAATTTAATTTTAGGTAAATAAAGAAATAAATATCAATTTAAAAGACTTACCTATGTTGGACACTTGCCACCTGTCCGTCGGTTCCTCCAAATGTGGCCCGATTTCCTTTGGTTATCACAAGGGGAGTTTAAGAACAAAATATTTTTTACTTTTTTATTGAAGACTATCCCAGCGGCTCATCGCTAACACCGTCAACAGAGTAAAATGCCCTCGACATTATGAAGTGTTTTTAGTCGAGCTTTAAATTGTTTGGGGTTAGGTACGCGTTTTGAATCTCTTCATGGAGCTTATTAATTAGACCTAGCAACAACTATGAGTATAAAAAACCATTTGTTTTGTACTGTTGCCATACGAAAGTTGTCCGCAGGTCGCAGGCCCCTAGTTCCGTATTGGAGTAGTACGTCGCTACCCTCCGAAGTTGAGACCCACTTGAATCGGCATTTTGTATAGCACAAAGTCTAAGAATATAGAGAACTGAGGCACAAAAGTCAGCAATCCAAGCTCCGTCGAAGGCCACTTTACAACGACTCACTATCGTGCCTTAATTTGGGAATGACAGGTTTGCATGAGTTTAGATATATATGTTTTAAAGTAAAAAGTAATATATTAATGCTTTATTTTAAATATTGGTTATATTCTATACCGTTGTGAAGTAAGGAATCTTCATCATACGTGCCCATCGTCCATCACCGCAAACTAAGCCAATCACCTATTTGTGCATTGGGACAGATTTCCGTAATCACAATAAACACTAGAAATAAAAACCATAATAATACTCCAGGATGGGTGGACATGCAACAACCACGTTGTAGTGTAGTTTTATTTGTGAGGTTTATATCAGTTCAAAAACGTAAATCTTAAAACCCGTTTAATTCCACAACTAATTTTGTAAGAAATAATGGTTTGAGTGGAGATTTAATAGCTACTCCAACGATATCCCGCTTGCATAACTTTGCTGAAAAATTAAAAGTATATGGCAAATAAAGGGCTTGGGGGTGCTTCATAATCTCCCTTACGCCACTGAAAAGGACATTATTGAATTCAAAGTGCATATTTTTTTGTTAATTATTTGGGATTTTTCATCATAATCAGTTAATTTTCATTATTTATGTTATTACAACCACTCAAGTACAGAGTACAAGCTGGCAGTGTCCCAACGAACCATTTCATTGATGATTTATAAAACTCGTTATCAGTTTAATTGCATCTAAAATGTATGTTTTTGCAGATTTTTTGCCTTGTTAACAAATACAGGTTTATTAAGTTTTATAGATGTATAGACATAAAATAACAAAATATATTTTTTTAATCTGTAAAAAAAGTCAAATTGGTAATTTTGCACACTAAGAAAATTTTTCACACCGTCCGTGCCCGTGTCATATCACGCGAAAACGAAAGCCAATCGACCTATTTCTGCGTTGGGACATTTTCCATAAGTATGAGAACAAAAAACTAGATAATAAATCCATAAAATACTACATGGATGGGTGACATGCAGATAATACCGGTAATTAGCTGTCTACCTCTGTTGTGACGTACGAAGTGAAACCTCACCAAGAGGTGCAATACACCCATGACCAGAAAGACTAAAGGGTGCTGGACATCTAGTAAGGATAACGCCAAGCAACTACTTGCAAAGACGCACGCACCTTGTTGTCATAGAATCTCCCTTCCTTTGAATCTCAGGCAGATAACCGAATGAAGAATAAGAACTATATAAAATGCAGTCATAATTAATGTCCAGTACCCGCCTGCACTTTTATACTGCAATCGCAATTATCGTAATAATACGATCAAAGACTCGCGTAAATAATTCAATGTTATCCACGTATTTTCATACTGCAGTCATGTAAAAATCAAGTATGTTCTGTTTCAATGAACAAGAAATGAATTTTGACTCTAGGAATTCACAATTGGGAGGGATAGGTGTACACATATATTATATATGTTATAAAGGGCTCAAGAAGTTTGTTTAATAAAATTCAAAATTCACTGTCCATTAAAATCAATGCCGTTATAATAATAGTAGCTAAGTTCACTTCCAAAAATTAGAAATTATCACAAAAGTTTTATATACACGTACATGAAAATATGTTTAATAAGTAATATTATTTTTAATTATAGTTGGGCTGACTACTTATAACGAGCACCTGTATGCTTTTAATACTACATATTATATGTGCCATGTTATGTAAGTATATTACAGCCAGAAGAGTATACAAACATTCCGTAAGAAACTCGTGACTCAGTAATATTAAATAAACTTTCCGCCAAATATCAGAGCTTGATGTCTCCAAAGACGTTATGCAAACAACAGTTTTCCTAGCCCAAGTCATCGTTCTTTATGAGAGAACGAGGCCTGCCGAGGGAAATGTTACAACTCAGTCATAGTTTTCATTTGGCATTCAATACATAAAATGTAAAAATAAATTTTATTAAAAGTGATTATTATTAACGTTTACTATGAATATTAAAATTTTAATTTTTATTCGTTTTAGCATATTTGTGGTGCTTTATTGATAGTGCTCATAGTAATCAATATTGTTATGTTCTTCGCCATCGGCAATTTTTTTGTTTTTCTTCGCTATACATTTTAAATCGTTTTTAAATTAAAATGCATTAATTACAAAAATTTAGAAACGAGCAAGAATTAAAATAGATAAATGACAACCGAAATTACACTCAACAATTGTACTTCAAATTACACTGTAACATCTACATTAAATATAAAGCTTAGCACAATTAAAATACCGATTTTTGGCAATGGATGAATCACTGTGATGATGTTTTTAAATCTAACCTTATCAATGTCCTTAAAAACCGAGTAAGAGGATTTTACACTTCTTTATCTTTTATAGCTTCAGGCATGCCTCAAGGGCTCTGCTATCTACATGCAGATCTATTCTAAGTCCATTTTTCTTGTATTTAAGAACCCAACAGAGCATTCCATCCTTGAAATTCGTGCGTTTGGAGTTTCTTCTAATCCCTCTTTCCATAATCTTGAGCGATAATCTCAAAAATAGATTACTTAATAGTTGGTACAGATGTCTTCATCTTAGGTTTCAGCAGGAATACCGCTAATAGAATTGCGGAGTCATGAGTCTAAGTACACTTCGTATTTCTGTCATATGTGTGTCCATCTGTGGGATAGTGTAACTCTTGATAAAGGAAGAACGATCCTAAGAGACCTTTAGAACGTGGGATATAGGCTTTTCTTGGTACCAAAGAAGGTCCCTATGTATCAAGAAGGTCCCTACTTTGATATTGGTGTATAAATCTTAGCCTCAATACTTTTAGTCTGCCCTTGTCTTGTCGTTTACGATAACTCTTGATAGACATTACAAGTCAACGGTACCACTTGTACGCTTCATTTAAAAAAACCAGTTGATTCATGGTCTGTTCCAATCTGGTCTGTGTTGTGCAATAACTCTTGATAGACATTACAAGTCAACGGAGACTTGCACCGCTTCATTAACAGAGTCCGATTCATGGTCCTGTTTCATCCTGTCTGTGTGGTGCGGATAAACTCTTGATAGACCATTACAAGTCATGGAGGACTTGACGCTTCATAACAGGTTGATCTCATGGTCTGTTTCAATCTGGTCTGTGAGTGTGCGATAGAATCCTTGATAGAACATTATACAATGTCATGGTAGGACTTGACCAGCTTTGCATACGTTTGATTCTTGGTCTGTTCAATCTGTATGTCTGTGCGATAACTCATTGATAGACCATATACAACCTCATGGAGACTTGACGCTTCATACAGTTTTGAATTCATGGAGTCTATTCCATCTGTCTAGTCTGTGGCGATAACTCTTGGATGAGAAAACATTACAAAAAGTCATGGGAGAGCTTGACCGCTTCATACATTTGATTCAATGGTTCCTGTTCAATCTGTGATCTGTTGTAGTGCGATAACTCTTGATAGACATTACAAAGTCATGGAATGACTTCGTAACGTTTTCATACAGTTTTTGATTCATGGTCCTAATTCATTGCTGTCTGTCTGTGGCGATAACTCTTGATAGACCAAATTACAAGTCCACGGAGATCTTGACGGGCGTTTCATACAGTTTGAATTCAATGGTCATGTTCATCTGTCTGTCTGTGGCGATATATTATCTTGATAGACACTTACAAGTCATGAGAGACTTGAAAGAGCTTCATACAGTTTGATTTCATGGGTCTATTCAAATCTGTCTGTGTGTGTGCGAGATAAACTCTTTGATAGACCATTACAAGTCTCATGTGGAGACCTTGTACGTCTTCCATACATGGTTGAAATTCGCATGGTCTATTCATCTGTCTGTGTGTGCGATAACTCTTGAATAGACATTACAAAGTTCCATTGGTAGACCTTGACTCTTTCATACATTTGATTTCATGGGTCTGTTCATCCTGTCGTGTTGTGTGGCGATAAACTCTTGATTTAGACCATTACAAGTCATGGAGACTTGGACGTTTCATACAGTTGATTTCATGGTCTATTCATCCTGGTCCCTGTCTGTGCGATAACTCTTGATTCAGACACTTTACAAATGTCACCGGAGACTTAACGCTTCATCACAGTTGACTCATGGTCTGTTCATCTGTCTAGTCTGTGGCGAATTAAATCTTGATAGACATTACAAGTCATGGATACGTTGACCGCTTCATACAGTTTGATTCGATGGTCTCAGTTCATCTCAGTGGCGTATGCGCGGAAGGGGGGGGTCCAGGGGGTCCGGGAACCCCCCCCGAAATTTGTAAGACATATTAAAAAATAAAAGCATGGAGCAGGAGAAAAAAGGACAGTTAATCATTACTCTTGTCTAACAAACAATTAAATTGGAATGATTTCACTGATTTTCGAAGTGACCGTTTGTTTTAAAAAAAATATAATGTAGTCCTTCTCGTTTAAAACATAAAGTATCAAAACTATACTTTTTTTCAGGGCTCGGTCTTTCGTTTTTATAGTGGTAGTGTAATCAACGCATGTATTTCTATATGGGCGCGGTCACGTGACGTTGGGTTCGCAAAAGTATACCTGAACCAGTTAACACGGCGAACAGTTTAAGATTAGCGAGACCACCTTCGGTTTCAAATTTCAGTCGTGGGGACGTTAAAGAGTGGACTACATAGAATTAAGCTTAAAGAACGATTGATTTTTGAAAGGTGTCCATTAAACTGTAAAACGTGTATATAATTATCGAAAAAAAATTCACTTCTTTCGGTCGGAAATATACAACTTGGAAAACTCTTCTGATTAGAACTTCAACTAATTTGGACCTTCAATGATTGGAGGGTTAAAACGTGGGGATTATTCGATTGAGTTAGGCGACCGATTTTTTGTTATCATTAAACTGTACACCATACCTATATAATTATCGAGAAAAAAAATCACTTCCGGTCGGTAAATACCGAAGAAAAAGCTCTCTCGACAGATTCAAGTTTTGCCGATTTTTGGAATTTCATTGGTTGAGTGGTTTGGACGGTTAAAAGTTGGGTTACTTAGGATTTAAATGTTTAGGACGGTGATTTTAAGGTATGAATTCAACGCCGACTTAATACATATATAATTATCCGAAGAAAAAAAAAAACAATTAAAATTCATTTTTAAATTAGCGACTTTCCTTCCTATGGAGCTCCCAATAATATATAAAAAACAGGGAGTCTATACCTTGGACCAGTCTTGTTCCTTGAGTGTACATCAGCAAAGGCGGAACTCAATCGCTACCTGTGATGAGGGGAAAATGGTTCCAGTATGCTGACAACGATACACAAACGCTCTGCATTAAAAGCTCAAACAAAAACATTGAATTAGAAATCATTTTCCTTTTTTAAGAACTGCAATTCATGTATGTCAGTTTTTTTTTTCTAAATTAAATCTGAGGAGCCGAACATACTCCAAAATCAAATGTCACTAAATTTCTGTTGTGTCGGCAAAGAGAGATTGAGGATCGCGCTTGGCCTCCCCCCCCCTGTGATGGCGGACGAATGTCTCTCATATCTGAAGAAACTGATTCTCACCAAGTTTCCTCGGAATGTACCTTAATCCGAAGGTCTGACTTGAGACAATCCACGTCTTGAAAGTACCTGCTCAACCGGTTTTCTGTGGGGGATTCAGGCATTTATGCTGCTACGGAACCCTTTCAAAATTTTGCTCCCAGGGAATGTACTAAAAATGGCCTACTTCGGCCCCTGTAACACCCCCATTGCTAATGTACGAGTTGAGTGCTATGGGGCAAGCTGTTGGTCTAACTACGATACAAATTTTCGAGCGAGAGTATTTAGAAGTCAAAAGGAAAGCTGTCCGCAATCATTTCAAAATTGAAAATCCCGAAATTCATGCAGAGATGCCTTTTAGGCAGTGGGCGTAGCGAAGGGGGGGGTCCAGGGGGTCCGGACCCCCCCCGAAATTTTAAGACAATATTAAAAAATAAAGCATGGAGCAGGAGAAAAAAGGACAGTTATCATTACTCTTGTCTACAAACATTAAATTGATTGATTTCACTGATTGAAGTGACCGTTGTTAAAAATATAATTGTCCTTTCGTTTAAAACATAAAGTATCAAACTATACTTTTGGGCTCGGTCTTTCGTATAGTGTAGTGTAATCACGGTATTTCTATAGGGCGCGGTCACGTGACGTCGCAAAGTAACCTGAACCGTAACACGGCGAACAGTTTTAAATTAGCGACCCACTTCGTTCAAATTCGTCGTGGGGACGTAAAGTGACTACATAGAATTAAGTTAAGACGTTGATTTTAGGTGTCATTAAACTGTAAACGTGTATATAATTATCGAAAAAAAATCACTTTCGGTCGGAAAATACACTTGGAAAACTCTAACTGATTAGAACTTCAACTAATTTGGACTTCAATGATTGAGGTAAACGTGGGGTTTTCGATTGAGTTAGGCGACGATTTTTTGTTATCATTAAACTGTACACCATACCTATATAATTATCGAGAAAAAAAATCACTTCCGGTCGGTAAATACCGAAGAAAAGCTCTCTACAGATTCAAGTTTTGCCGATTTTGGATTTCATTGGTTGAGTGGTTGAGGTAAAAGTGGTACTTAGGATTATGTTAGGACGGTGATTTTAGGTATGAATTCAACGCCGACTAATACATATATAATTATCGAGAAAAAAAAACAATTAAATCATTTTAAATTAGCGACTTTCTTCCTATGGAGTCCCACAGGGATCTATACTTGGACCAGTCTTGTTCCTTGTGTACATCAGCAGGCGGAACTCATCGCTCCTGAGAGGGAAAATGGTCCAGTATGCTGACGATACAACGCTCTGCATTAAAGCTCAAACAAAACATGAATTAGAAATCATTTCCTTTTTAGAACTGAATTCATGTATTCAGTTTTTTTTCTAAATTAAATCTGAGGACCAACAACTCCAAATCAAATGCACTAAATTTCTGTTTGCGGCAAAGAGAGATTGAGGATCGCGCTGCTGTGATGGCGGACGATGTCCTCATAGAAGAAACTGATTCCACCAAGTTCCTCGGAATGTACCTTAATCGAAGTCTGACTTGAGACAATCACGTTTGAAAAGTACCTGCTCAACGGTTTCTTCAGGCATTTTATGCTCTACGGAACCTTTCAAAATTTTGCTCCCGGGATGTACTAAAAATGGCCTACTTCGGCCCTGTACACCCCCATCTAATGTACGAGTTGAGGCTATGGGGCAGCTGTTCTAAATACAAAATTTGAGCGATAGTATTTAGAAGTCAACAAGAAAGCTGTCCGCATCATTTTCAAAATTGAAATCCCGAAATTCAATGCAGAGATGCCCTTTAGGCGAGCTTGGAATTGCTTAACTTTTGCCCTGGTTCCTCTTACATCCTCGATTGTCGCCCCTGTTCTGAGCCGATTTAAAGTGCGAGTGTCAGTCCCGGGGCCAGAGGGAAATAAAAAAAACCCCGTTATATCCAATACGGGATCAAGAGGCAGGGACATAAACCTTCGGTTACCTCCGCACAGAAACATGCCGCATTTAAAAACGTTTGCCATCCGAGGTTGGTGTATTAAGACTTGATCAACAAGCTCCCTGATGAAATCAAAAAATTTAGATATGAACCAACAAAATTTCAAAGCTCGATTGAGACCCAACCCTTTTTGGGGTGTCGAGGGTGTTGTTTAATTATCAGTGGAAAGAGTTTACATGAGTGAGCCGCCTGGGAATGTGAAATTTATAAGTAATATTCCGAGTCATCCCTGCTATTTTTCTGTGTAGGTAAGAATTTAGGAAAGATTTTTATAAACGATATGGCTGTAAAGTATGTAATCAGTCCCTTTAGGAACAGAATGAGGTGTGGACCTGTGTATGAACGGGTATGAATGGAGGGCAATTTTAAAATAGGGTATACAATATTTCCTTAAATAATTTTAATTTGAACGAATTGTAAATGCAATTTTTTTTTATTATTGTTGGGGGGGGGACTACAATAAAAAGTATTATTATTACTCCGGTCCGGAATAATACCGACGGGAAACAGCTCCTAACTGAATATCAGATTTTGACAATTTTGGGTTTCACTGGTTGAGTCGTTTTTGAGATAAAAGTGGTACTTACGAATTATGTTTAGAACATTGATTTATAGCTGTATCAAATGAACGCACGTGACTAATATCTATATAATTATCAAATAAAAATTGAAAAAAATCTGCTTCCGGTCCAGATAAAATTTAAAAAAAAAAAAATTGGGGGGGGGGGGGGTTTTTATATTAGATACACCGGAAAAAACTCATTACTGATAAGAAGTTCCGACCTACTTTTGGATTTTTCAACTAGAATGAGGTATTTATTTCAATTTTTACCTTGGTAATATTTCCGATTGGAAGTGAGTTATTTTTTTGTTTTTTTTTATCTCGATAATTATATATTTATTTAGTCGGGCGGTTGAAATTTAATCTCTAAATTCAATGTCTCCTAACATACATTATAAAGTACTCACTTTTACCTCAACCATCCGTCAACCTAGTGAAATCCCAAAAAATTCGTCCAAAAACGAATCAGTAGAGAGCTTTTCTTTGGTATTTAAACCGACTCGGAAGTGATTTTTTTTCTCCGATAATTAATATAGGTAGTCGAGTAACAGAGCTAGTTATCATGATTAACAAAAAATCGTCCGTCCTAACTCAATGAAAAAATACCAACGTTATACCTCAATATAACGAGCGAAGTCCGCGAAGTAAGTTCGAAGTTTCTTCAGGTGTAATTTTATTTCCGACCGAAAGTGATTTTAATCCGATTAATTATATACTCGTTCTAACAGTGTAATTGGTAAAAAAAATCGGTTCATTATAACTCATTCATAAATGCCCCATAATCAGTGAAATCCAAAGTGGGTGCCCGAACTTCTAATCAGTAGAGTTTTTCCGGTGCATTTTCCGACCGTTAGTTTGATCTGTTAGCCCGAGCAACGCTCGAAAATTGCCCTCCTTTTCTAAAGGATTTTTCGGCCGTCAGTGGCCCAATGTCCCCCCGAAAGGTGTATTTCATTTTTCCTCCACAGAAATAGTAGGTTTTTTATTTATATTTTTTGGATGTCATTAATACGCTTGAGTGGAAGAGCTCTGTTTTGTTCTTTTATCTTTCTTATCCAGTGAATCCAACATCACTTTGGTGCCTTCTACTCTACAGAATCGAACTCCGTAAAGTTTTCTCTGTAGCTATACAAGAAAAATATTGTGTGGTACTCAGAGTTTGCTGTGAGTAGTTTAATTTGCCTATTTAACTTTCTTTCCACTTTCTATAAAGGCGTAGTTACTCAAAGCTCCATATTTTTGGTAATTACCTTTTACCAGTGGATTCATTGGCAAATAACACACAAAACCGTCCCCCGGATCCCCTCCGGTTTCGGACCCCCCCCCGAACGAAATTTCCTGGCTACGCTACTGTGTTCATCTGTCTGTCTGTGCGATAACTCTTGATAGGACATTAGCTAAGTCATGGAGACTTTGGACGTGGAGGGCCGGGGTTCATACAGTTTGGACTCATGGTCTGTTCATCGTGTCTGTCCCTGTGCGATAAATCATTGATAAGACATTACAAGTCATCGGATACTTTGCACGCTGCTCATTTAGTTGATTCATGGTCAGGTTCATCCTGTCTGTCTGTGCGATACAAACTCGTTGATAGACCATTACAAGTCATACTGGAGACTTGACGATTACATACAGTTGACTCATGGTCTGTTCATTCCTGTCTGTCTGTGCGATAAATCTTGATAGACATTACAAGTCATGGATACTTGGACGGCTTCATTTAGTTTGATTCATGGTCATTTCATCTGTCCTTTCTCCTGCGATAACTCTTGATAGACATTACAAGTCATGGGTAGACCTTGACGTTTCATACAGTTGATTCATGGTCTGTCCATCATGTATGTATGTGCGATAACTCTTGATAGACATTTACAAGTCATGGATACTTGACCGCTTCATTTAGTTGATTCATGGTCATGATCATCTGTCTTTCCTGTGCGATAACTCGTGATAGACATTTATCAAGTTCATGGAGAACCTTGACGTTTCATACAGTTGATTCATGGTCTGTTCATACCTGTATGTAATGTGCGATAACTCCATTGATAGACATTACAAGTCACGGGATACTTGACGCTTCAAACAGTTGATTTCATGGTCTGTATCATCTGTATGTATGAGCGAATAACTCTTGATAGACATTACAAGTCACGGATGACTTGACGCTTCATACAGTTTGATTCATGGTCTGAGTTTCCGACCTGTAAGTCTTGTGGCGATAAACTCTTGATAGACATTACAAGTCATGGAGTCATACTCTGTGTATCGGTTCACATTGAACTGTGGTAAGTCATGTATTTGTTAGTACAAAGACCAAAGATCAAAAGGAATTCACCACTGACATGCAAAATCGCTAACACGAGTATAATTAATAACAGCTTTGCGTATGTTTTGTTGACGACTGTTTTTTTTAACAGCCACTATTGGTATTTTAGCGGGCAGAAGTAGGTATGTGGCGTCGTGAAAATTCGACCAAATGATCTGCTTAGTTAATTTCGATGTAATTTCTAGAAAAATTTAATTTCAAAAACGGAGAGAGAAAAATCTATTTTACAATGGTAGCGAAGATAATAGATGGACTCTAGGGCTAGGCCAGTTTGCGGCGGTTCCCATCACTATTATATAAAAATGTATAATTTCTAGAGCGGACTCTACTAATAATATGAATTCTAATTTCCTGTTATGTATATATATATAATTAAAAATTTCTTCAAAAATTATGTTGTAACAAATTTATTATTATTTTTTTTATTCTTACATTTATTATGTAGAAGATATACTGCAAATGTCGTTATTTGGACTATTTATTAAATTAATTTTACCCATTCAATGATAAGGTATTTGACTACGAATCCCTTATTATGATTTGTTACCCAACTATTATCCTCACCTCTTTCTTACTGTTCGTAGCATGAAGATTCATAAACAAAGTTAAAAGTAATAAAGGGATGCCCTCACTGAGGAAATTATAAAATTAAAGTACATCAGCTGCTCAGTATAAGGGGTATAAGGTTTCTTAGCTTGTTGCACAGCAACTGTTGTTTTTGCTTTGTATAAAACGTTGCTCTTTGTACGATTTATTCGTGACTAATACAGCCAATCTACCCCTATTAAATTAACATAACCTAATTTATATAATTTCTGTGGTACG
>NW_025787100.1:0-16851 GCF_021130785.1 Homalodisca vitripennis
AAATAGATGTTTTAAAATGTTTAATTAAGAGTGTCAATTTTGATTGGTATGAAATACTCTACAAATAATCCAAGCTCTGCAAAGTACAAAAAATTATTGTGATCATAATTATTCCAACAATGCTGTATACTACTTAACACTTTGTACGCCTTATCCTTGGAAATCTTACGATATATTCCAAAATTACGTCAAAACCACAACATTTCTGATGAGCTTATAACTCATGACAAACGTACTTTTATGTTGCGTCATTGTGCATGACAAGTGATATATTTAACCATCCCTTTTCTAAACTTGCTAATTTTAAAACTTAAAAAAAGTCGAAAAAAGTTAAAGAATAGCAGTGTCACACACACACATCAACACACACACACACACAATCACACACACACACACACACACACACACCAGGATCCACACACCACACACACAACACACACACCACACACACAACACACACACACAACACACACACGAACCACACACACACACACACACACACACACACAGCACACACACACACACACACAACACACAACCACACACACACACACACAACACACACACACACCACAACACACACCACACACACCACACACACCACACACACACACACACACACACACACACACACTCACACACACACCCCGCAACTATGCCGACACACACACACACACACACACACACACACTACACACACCCAACCACACACACACATCACACACACACACACACACACACACACACACACGATGACACACACACACACTACACCACACACACACACATCAGCCACACCACACACACACACACCCCGCCACACACACACACCACACACACACTCACACACACACACACACCATGGCACACAAAGCACACACACACACACACATCACACACACACACAGGTTTTAATGTATAGTATATTTTGTATTTTAATTGGGAAGTTGTAAAAATGTATATACGAACTTGCATTGGTCGCCATCTTAAAACCGTGTTGTTAGTTGACATTAATACTGAAATAAACAGAAGCATATATTTAATGCTATGACGTATTAAGTAATTATAATTGCATTTGTACCAAAGTTTAGAACTGCGATGTTTATATGAAATATTTACCTGAAAGGATCCTAGGTTGAAAAAACAATTGTATTAGATGGCTATAAAGTTGAACGGTTATTAATAATAAATATACTGTAAAAAACAATTTTATTCACCGTATTTGAAATAAAAGTTGAATGTTTAACCTTTCTCCAATACAAAGTGATTAATGTTTATTTAATTATGGACAATATATTGTGTGTATAATGATGATTGATGACCACCATTTCTTAAATTATTACTCCAACTGTTTTTGTTGTATAAGCCTTATATTACACCTTTGACCAAATTGCCTAAGGTTAAGATACTAGATCACATATTTCCCCTTTACTTTTTTAATAAATAATATAACGAACTCCTTAAGATCCGGCTCTAGTTGAAATGACCCATTCAGCTTTTACCCTACAACATTAATGTTTACAAACTTGTTTACAAATCTGTTACCTACTACAACTTACTTTTCATTTGTATAATTAATGAGAGATTTGAAAAAAATAATGAACAAAAAGAAACATACATTTTTGAATAAGTGATTGTTTTTTTTAATAACCAACTATGAACAAACCATTTAGGTTTTTATTAGACTACTAATAAAAATATTACAAAGAGAGGTTAGATGCCATATTAAATATATATTTAAAATAAAACAACCTCTCATTGTTTATAAAAACTAAAAAAATAACGTAGTGAGGGTTGTAGCAGAAGTTTTAATATTGTATACTTAGCGTTCCTTGAGTGAAAGAGGCTAAAATACAAGATGTCCATCCAGATGCAGCCGGATTCTTAAAGTCCACCTAACCTTAAAGTATGCGCAGGAACATCCATATACATTCTAATAAAATAATCCGTCTTTTATTTATGGACATAATTTATCCACTCTAAAGTAAACAAATAAATAAATGATTTTGCCATAGTTCAAGACTCTTGTACCGATGTTTGATCACGTGATGTATAAGGCGGAAGGTTGGCACGCACGGTCAAAGTGTCGGCTCTTACCCCCTCTGGTGTTCTAGAGGCTATAAATACTGTCCAGTTGTTATGGCTGTGGTTTACTTAACACATAACTTTGCAGTAGCTAGAGCTCTTAGTGGCTAATGTCAACGTTATGGTGATGCAGCAGACGATCTTACCTTTAATTACAATCAATAACATATTACGTTTTTCTTAGTTGCAATAATGCTGCGTGTTCATTGATTACTGGGATCAATTAAGTAAGTTTTCGTATTTGCAAGTTTAAAATTATGAGACTCAAAGTATATATGAACCCGCTAAACTGCAGAAAGGCATCCAAGTCCAAATTAACCAACTTGTTCAGGAGCGAACAAAAAACCTTATAAAAGTCCCATATGTACATTTACATATATTTAAATATTTATTTTTTTAAGTCCTATTATGACTGACCTTTTAAAGATGCATATTTTGAAATTGAGTCAATCAAATATTTTTAAAGAAAAGCTGGATTATTAATTTTTTTCTTTACATAGGGACATTGTTTTCCTTTTCTGCATCGGTAAAACTATTTTACAATTTTACCCAAATCATGCGGGAAAAAATCCATGTATACAAATCATTTTGTTAGATTACATTTATTTTAATGATTAAAAAATATCTTATATCTAGGAACACGTTGTATTATACAAAGAAAATATTTTTACACTACAATATTTAAGTCATCGTCAGCGCGTTGATGTTGGGTAGGCCATGACATGATTTGGTCCTATATGAATTTTTTTTTTTTTGTCCCAAAAGTCAAATTTTTCTTTCTGGAATGTATTTTTTTGTTTTTTTTCAGATCCTTCCATTTTTTTTAATTTTGATCGGAAGGTTTAACTCGTAAGCATTTAGGCTTTTTTTTTTTTGTTGAGAGCCCTGATGATCGGCCATCTTCTGCAATTCCTTCAATCTGAAGGAATTCCGTTGCCAAGCCGGTAATGTTCATGTCCACCACTGCAACCGTGGTGAGGCGTCCCCTCCAGATGAAAAAGACATTACTCCTAGTATTTTTGATATTGAAAAAATGTTTATTTTTTTTTGTCTTTTCGGTTACATCGTCTACCATAGGAATCGTCACTTAAGCTGGTCTTTTTTGTTAAATAAAACTCCTGGCGCCCCACCCCCCATGCAGGTGAAGTCAATAAAATTCGTCAAAGTTCATTTTGATGACAGAGATATTTTATCCAGCGATTTTCGCCATTGAACCAAGAATAAGTAGCTTCGACTTTCAGCTAAATTCAGTCAGTTATCTTTCTTCTGCTTCCCAATTTTCTTCTTCTTACTATCCCAAAATCTCTATCATTCGGGCCAGTAAAACGGAGTGGCCTCGGGACTGGAAACCAACTAGTTTTACTTCATCAAACCAGGTTGTTATTTCACATCAAATTACATCATTTCATTCTTACCAGGGTCTGTGGTTTTTGTTCTCGTCCTGAAACCAGTTAGTCCCCCAAACAAATAAAAGTTTTTTTTACATCATTATCTAATTTTGTGTTTGATGTACCAGTCCATGATATTGTTACAAACTTCGTTAGCTACCCTTACGCTTCTCATTTTACCCTCGTGATAGATAACCAGTTGTACATTCACCTGTTGAAAGATTATGCACACCAAAGAACGTTAACCAGTGAGCAGCCGGAAGTAAATAGGTGTTCTTGGTTACAGGAATGCAAGGGTAGAGATACGTTAGCCATAAAATTCAATACCAGATTCCCAACACTAGTCAACTCATATTTTGCACTTTTCCGTTGTTTCTTGCAACAGAGGCATAAATATTTTTTAGCTCTACGTTTGTGTACCATTAACTCGGCGACAGCTACTCGCCTTGTGCATTCTCGTTTAAAAAAGGACTTTTTTAATTTTCAAGGTTAGTGGTTAGATCCCTCGCAAGGAAGTTACACAAGCATCTTTAACTGGTCCGGTCAAAAAAACCAATGTCAGGGTAGATTTTCATTAAAATAAGTCCAAAAGAACTTGTATGACGAGCCTTTTTTTTCACTTCCCAAGAGTTTGTTGTAAGAAAGTTTATGGTTTTTTGTTTATGAAACATAATCCATTTAGCATTAAATTTTCAAATTCAAGTTTGCTGAGAAGTATAGTACTGTTTATCTTTTGCCCTGTTATACGTGATGGGTTTTTGTTGGGAATGATTCAACATGGGCCCTTAATCGAGTCAGGACAGAACCCGAGGTAATTGGCATTATCCTGAAACGTTCTTTACTCTGTTCGTCAGTTGGGATTTCATTTACTTGCAACAAATGAGATTTCAAACGGTAATACACACTGTTTGGGAGTGTATTGATCCATAAGTTGTCATAAATCCATTTTTACAATACCTTGGTGCGTTTGCCATTGTGTAGAATGGAATAGCTTACACTAAAAAGGCTTTGCGGCTTATTCAGATGATGAACCCCAGCGCCTGGATCTTTCTCTTTCAACAGGGACTAAACTTCACATTAGAGATTGGATGAAAATGTCCTGTATCTACTTTAGGTTGTCATATTATATGTAAGTTTTGAACAAATATTTCTATCATATCTCCCTCCGAAAAGCTTTGAAGGCAGTTGGACTTGCAGCTTGAAAACAATAACAGGCTTAATAACAAGAGTATAATTATTATGATGAATTGTGTCAAATAAAAAAAAAAAAATATAATAGGCCTAGGCCTACTCATATTTTGAGGTTATGTTACCAGTTCGGGCCAATTTGATGTAATGATATAGGTTATCGTTCAAGGACCACTAGGCTATATTTAAAAATAAACTTAGAAGTGAAGAGATGTATCAACCAAAACATTGTATGCAAAAAATAAACTATTGAACAAAAACAATATTTACCTGCAAACATTGGAGCACTGGATTTTTTGCAGGTGACAAGTTTTGCCTTTCCAGTTTACAATGCTCTTTGCCCTCTACCTTAGACTTTTTAATCCACATTTCTTCTGTACTTTTCTTCATTCTTTAATCACCCTTCCTTCTTTTATTTCGACTGTCCTTTCCTTTCTTCTGAACTACTCATTTTATTTCAAATGATGAGGCATTAAGTAATCAGTGAGAACCGCAGCCTAAATAATGTTATGAGATAAACAAATAAAGGCACTATGATCGTTGTTTGACCGCGACTCAGCTGATCTGAACGTTAGGTTATCGCGTCTGCCACGCGAGCGCTGACAGCCAGCTGGTTACTGCAGAAGGGGGAACAAGTCCAGGACTCATGTTCCCTTTCTGCAGTAAATAGGTTATTCGAGAACGTCGCCATTGCAATAGCAATGCGCGGACATGTTTTCCTTTCTGCTGTAAACGACGAGTCTTAAACTATACAACAACTTTGAAGGAAAAAAAACGGAAAAACCCGTTTAATTTGGTTTTTTAGACTTACTGATGCCTTTCCTGCAGTTAGCGGTTCATTATTTGATTTTGTAAGGGTTTCTATATTTATTTCGTTAGCGTCGGAAGTTTTAAAACTGTAATATCAAAGAAATTGAAATTTTAACGGACGATTGTTTAATAATTTACACATGTTGAAAGACTATATACAACCATTGTAGTATGTTTTCATCAAACCCAATTGATTATACTTTATTGAAGTAAAAACCAGATATAGTTTCTTTCTAACATAAACACTTTATATTCTTCACTTTTAGGGGCAACCCTTTACCCTTTCCGGAGGAAACACGGCAAATAATAATACGGAACTCAATGAAATTATAAAAAAATAAAAATATAAAAAAATAGTTTAAAAATTACCTCTTAAAATATTGCGTAGTAATGTTTAAAACTCAATTCAAGGAAAATGTTTTTGTTGAAAAAAATTCGTATTGGCTTTTAAGGCACTTGAAAAATCCATTATGGCAAAGTTTCGACGAAGATGGTTTTCTTATTTAGTTAGTTCTCAATTTCCTTCGATTCTATTTCTTGGTGTGTTTTAGGTTATAAAGTGGAACCAGCTTTATAGCATCCTGTAATTAGTATTTAATTATTTCGCGTCTTGGGGATTTTAACACCTATGTACTGGATAATTTGTGACGATAACCTTAATACTTGACCCATATAAATTATTTGTGGTAATCGATATTTAGAATGGTTTTATAATCCTATATAGTAGGAATATTTTCGGCAAGTAATATTGCCTTTGTAGAGATTCCAGTTTAATTTTGATTTTTTAAAACTAGTTTTCGCATCTTGACTATATTTTTCGCTTATTCCTGGGTACGTTCTTCGTATAGTCTAATATTTTATTCCACTAACCGCAGAGATATTATAACATTTTTTTACCTTAATATAGAACTGGAGGGCCGCATGGCATTTTCCGTAGGACCACCAGGCCCTAAAATGAGTGGGAACGAGTCCTCTTAATAGTTCTTCAACTTCTGAAAACGGGACTGGATTTACAGTTTTGATGCCACTGGTTCTGTATTTAATACTTATTCCCTTACTATGCCAAAAATGTGTGTTTGTGTTTGTTTTGTTATTTTTTTATTGCTTTTTAGTTCCGTGGATGGTAAAGTTGATAGTGCCAGTTTTGATCGTTTTTTTAATTATGGTTAAGATGATTATCATATTTTGGACACCCAAACTTTGCAGTTTGTTTTTCCAAAGCTGTATTCACATCCCAAGCTGTATTGTGCAGCCTCATTATACTATTGTGGTATGTTTTAAACTACTGATGATATCTGGTTTATATTTCGTAAAACCAATCACTCAATTACAATTCAGTAAAAACAAAATGACTTAAACATTCCCTTAGCCACGAGTAGTTATCCGTATTAATAATACAAATTGAACCATTAAATACCATAAATAAAGGAAAAGAATAAATATTGGCAAAAAAACGCATATATAAGATAGCATCATATTATAAAAACATTGGCATGTGAATAAGAAAACCATATTTAACCTTTTTATGATCATTGTTTAAATACGTTTGGTTGGTAATTAATAAGCTTGAAACCAACCACCATAAGACTCTTTCGAGTTCTCCTGCATAGGTGGAATGAGTTATAATTGGCGAATTTAGATTTAACATTTTATTGAATGAAGTTGGCTACTCCACAGTTTGTCTTACCTGCAGGTCACGGTTGCGAGGGACAATCGATATGCTTACTGCAGGGAACAACAGCTGAAGTCAGGTTGTCAACACAATAACTAATTATGGTTTAATGACCTTAATTTAGGTTTTTTTTTAAATTTTGATGTGTCTATATTAGGACATTGGTTTTAATCCAATGATTATAGTTCCAAAATAACTATATGTGTGTGTTGCCTTTATTTTTTTATATAAAAATTGTATCGTCTTTGATTATATAAGATGAGATTGTTCCTATATCTGACGTAAATAACCATGAAATATAAAGGGCATTGGAATGTTCGTTCATAGGAGTAATATATTGTGCTCTAGAGGGGCCACTAAGTTAGTAAGTATTTCTACTCTGACATTAGAGTTCACACTCTACCACTGGCCTCTAAAATAGCGAAAATCCCCAATGAGGAATGTTATTCCTGGAAAACACACATGTTTCATTAGTTATTAAACAAACCTGTTTAAACATAATCCAAACTGTTCTATTGTTAAAACATTGTAAAATGCGAACAGCACAACCATACCATACGATTTAAGTAATGTAACTTACCATTTTTTTTTTTAAAATATAGTTTACTTTTTGTAATTCCTGAAAGCAGATAGAAGGAAGAAAAGCTTACCAAATTTTCTTGGACCGATTTCTATTTAGATAGCAAACCTCGGTTTAATCGTTTGATGGGCCACATCACAAAGATCTGTTATTTTTATTTCTTTTAAAGCTAATGGCCCACAAGAGTGAGTTCTCTCAAAGATGGGTTTTACGCCATTAGACGTCCTTGGTGTTGAGTGACTCCGTACTTCAAAAGGAAAGTTCTGCAATGAGTTGCGGGTTCTACGAGAATGCTGCTGATTGTAGCACAGTTGTGTTTACAATGGTTAATTAGATGTTTTTCCAGCCAATTGTATTCATTATTCTACAATAAATTATATGTATCAACTCGGGTATTAAAAATTAATCTAAAAAACATTAATGGGATGGTTCTTTGTGGATTTTTTGATTTTTAAATCCTTTTTATCCAGTATACCTTCCTTAAGAAGATGTTCAATAGCAATTGCATGCTAAATAGTATAAAAATAAGAAAATTCATATAATTACGACCAACCTGTTACAACTAATAATCGGATACAAGTGGTTGTACACTCTAGAAAGATGTTTCAGTTGTTCTAAAAGCATTGTATATTATTTTTATGGGCGAAGGAAAAAATATACGGAGATATTTTGGTTCTGATAGGACCCGGATTCGGTATTTTCCGACCAAGTATGTTTCCGACCGTGGTATTGAATAACCATATCTGGTTCTACTAAGACCTTTTTGCAGTGGACTTTCGTACCCATTCTAGCCTTCCGGTCTAATATGAGAATTGGTTACTTCTGAAGGTTTATCGGGGTTCTGGGAATCCCGGATTCAAAAATCTTCCCACCCTCCAAGGGCTGTTGATTTACTCCTGATGTCTGGAAAGATTATAGCCCATAAAAGCCATCTATCTCTGAGAAAGCAGCTTTCTGACCTACTAGGAAATCTCACAATCTTTTAAAGTTTCTATCGTGTCTGCCAAACTACCATCCTTGCTGCAGGTGGTTGCTTCTCCTTTTTACTTTTAAAGCAAAAAATTTCTTTCTTTATTTGTTTAGAAAAACACATGAATCTTAACAAGTGGGATGAGTTGATACTTTCCTTATTATTAAACTAGTAAAGTTAGTAAAAAAAACATTACGGCTATATAGAATGAAGAAAATAACCTATAAGTAGATTGTGTTGCTTATGTAATCAAAAACCGGCCATTCTCTACCCTTATCTGATAAATTATATTTTTAGACATATAGTTATATTAAATCAAAATACATTTAGTACATCGCATAATGTGGAGTTGAGGTAGAATCTTTAAGTCGACATCTTTATGAAAGGAGAATCTTAAAAGTTGGTGACGAAAAAGCTCAAAACACACTTTTGCATATTTTCACCATCAAAGACAGATATACTCCAAATTCCAGTGTAATCTGGTCTCATTGTCCCATCAGGTGCATAATTGCTGATGCTATAGCATCATATTTATTAAACTGAAGGTTAATTTTTATAAATTGTTTTAAATGAATATTAAATAAATGTAAAAGCTAACATAGATTCTGTGTTTAGAGCTTGTTATTTACGATGAAACGAGAGTAGGATCTCGGACATCATTTTCTATTACTTCGTTTAGAAGATTAAATATAAACCTTCTTATTCAGGTGAGAGAAGTCCTAATATGAACAAAACTAAAAAAAACAATGAGACAAGAGAAGGTGAATGAAGCAATACCGAGGAACGCTTATGTTCGGCATTTTCCTAGTTGCTATTACTGTGTTTTTTTAACGTGTACCAGTCTGATACGCTTAACAAGTGTAAGAGGGACCTGCTTACACTTTACCATAGTATTATTTGCATCTACAAGTTTTACAAGTTTATGCGCGCTACGAAAAGAGAAATATTTACATGCACTCTCTTAGTTTGACGCTTGTTGCTACACGTTAGGCCTTAAGGTACTGAGAAATCACTGTTGGTTCCATTCTTAGAGTGAATTATAATTGCCTATTAAACTAACTTTATCTGTAACTAAGATTGCTTTACAAGCTTAAAGGTATGTATATATCTTAATGACTTTTAAAGTAGTCGGTTCTCCAGAGGCGTTTTAAATATGTGTTCTCTTGTATTAATGTCTGTATAAGTTATTGCGTGAAAGATTAGAAGGAATATTTCCATCACGTAACGGACATTGATTATAGCTTTATCAGTAATAGTTTATCATCTTTATGTGATATGATAGCTTTATATTGTTTTTGTAAACCAAATGTTATTTCATTGATCACTGAGATATACTAAGTACAGTTGAGGCTGTCTGGTCAATTCTTAGTGATGCCACTTCTTACGTACTCTTTCTCCTACAGTAATTGTGTTTCTTCAGGATTTTATAAATATTACGATTGACCTACATATGTTCCGAGCAGGCGAAAGGACAGGAGGCCTCGGCAGGCGTGCCCCTCTCTAAACTCGGAGGCAAATCATAAAAAAAAAACAATCACATGCCACTAGTGGGAAGAGACAAAAAACGAGACAAGATTTCGAGTACAAGAAATATAATTTAGTAGGTGGCAAACATTGTCCATGCAAAATTACAATTATGCAGCACCACGGTGCCCACCGCGTAACTTAAAAACTAAATTAACAAACAATAAATATAATTCCAAGAAATGACAATAACATAATAAATAAATAATATAATAATAACACAAATAAATAGTAATTTGGTCTATAAATAACATATATCAGGTACGGCGGTGGTAAATATAAAATTTTTAACAGGTAAATGTTTTATGAACTGAGGGGAGGAAAAAAGGTTGTAGACTTTCTAGGCCCACTATTTTTGAAAAGTAAATTTTGTTTCAAGTTTGTAGCCGAAAAATTTAAAAAAAAAATATATTTAAAGCCAATTTTCGAAGGAGGCGGGGGGGCCCCCCCCCCCCTTAGTTTGCCCTCCACCGAATCCGGAAATTTAAAGATGGTAAATACCTCCCCTTCAGGCTCATGTAACTAACTAAATAAATAATGGCTACAAATGGTACTGGCCCTCCTCCAGATCTAACATCTGGCAGCGCTTCCCTGCACCCCAGTCCCTCGCAAGATTCAGTATAAGATAGTAAAAAAAACATTTTTAGATCCAAACCTTGTTCCAGAAGAAATGGAAATGTGAGCACTACACTCCGGTTGGATGCCGGTCCAATAGCGCTGGCAGGGCGCGGGCATTTCAGGTTGGCTTCAGTGCTGTGGGCAGACTCGTCCGCAATTCAGTTCCCGCTGGGACGGACACTCACGGGGACCCTAATGAATCCCAACATAACCAGTAACGATAATTTAGAAAAATTTTATTGTAACCTTGGAGGAAATAAATAAAAACCTTAATTATGTTTGCCACAAAGTATAATAAAAATATTTAAATTTTAACAACTAAAAATAACCATTCTGTAACTTACCAGTACCTTTTAAGTATCAAAGGACTATTTCCTAAAAATAACCTTCAAGACACCAAGTATTATTAAAATACACTACTCGGTGACAATATTAAATAATTATGGTACAAAACAAATTTTCAAATATATAAAACACTTTACTTATAGGCTAGAACAGCCATACTAAAAATGATTTACAGCGTGATCAAACAATTACTTGTAACTTATAATTCGCTGGATTTTAATCATTCTATTATAATATTATAAATAATTTACATTTTGATATTAAAATATTAATTGTAAAGGTAGGTCTAATAGATAATTATATTAATTTACAAATAAATAATACAATTACATTATTTCCCAAATAACAATAATTAAATTCTAATCAGTTCACGCTACTATAAGGAAAAGGCAATAATTAAAATAATAAAATTGGAAATCATGAATGTTGTGCACCCCAAAATTTTGCACGCAACACAAAACACGATGTATTGGGTAACAAATAATTTGCCAAAGTCTTGTACCGTCTCGCTTACACTAAAAAAGACTCAAAGTGTGTATTACGGAATTAAATAATTTCCGTTCGCCGAACGGATCAGTTAGAAAGCACGTAGAGCAAAAATAAAAAAAACCTTAACTAGCATAGATAAATAAATTAACAAATTTTAGAACGTACGAAAGACAGGAGTAGAACACATTTGCGATCACGAACACGTACACGAGGAACACAAGATTACAAAATAATATAAATTAAACTACTTATAACTAAATCTACGATAATATATGTTCTGGGTGGGAGGATGAGAGGATAAAACCGCCAACTAATTAAGTAAAGAGAGTGAAAAAGACAATTACCTGCCGAAATCGAAAGGTCGGTGAATTAGCCAGCCATGTGGAACGGGGACGAGCATGAGAAAACAGACAGCTAACGCAGTTAAAGTAGGCTTCTCCGAAAAGAGGGGGACTGCTCTGTGTTTTTGTTGACCGCTACGCAAACAGTAGCCGGATGCCGGTGCCGGAGAACAGCTGGTCGGGTTAAACTAGTCAAGGTCAACCAGCTGACCTCAAACCAATCAGTCCAAAACCAGCAGAAAATCAATACCTACTGACGGAGCTGACTCCCCCACCGACTGACAAGAGTGGCCGAGCGTGGGAAAATAATAGACAAAAAATAAAATTGTCCAAACTGAGCCCCGGCTCACATATGGAAGTTTTCATATTTATCAAAGCGTAAAATATAGTAGGTATAGTACATACAGTAATAGTATTATATAATATGTACGGTTATTATAGTTACATATAATATAGTATGGTATATAGTAAATACATATATAGTATGTATATAGTCCATACAAAATAGTATGTATATAGTACATTACAAAATAGTTATGTATATAGTTACAAAACAATATAAGAGTATAAAATACAAAAAAATCATCGGAAAAGGTAGGGGGGGGACCGATATTATTAGTGAAGCGATTTCAGTTAAAACTAACGCCATAATATAAGGAAGAGTAATTGTTCACCTTTTAAATTATCTCCCTTCATTAGACCGAATTTACTTTTTTTTTTTTTTTATTTTTTTTTTCTTCTCTTTTTTTTTATTTTGATTTTTTTTTTCTTTATTTTTTTTTTTTTTTTTTATTTTTTTTTTTTTTTTCTTTTTTTTTGTTTCTTTTTTTTTTTTTTTTCTTTTTTTTTTTACTTTACTATTTTACTTTTTATTTTTTTTTTTTTATTGTTTTTTTTTTTTTCTTTATTTTTTTTTTTTTTTTTTTTTTTTTATTTTTGTTTTCTTTTTTTTGTATTTTGTTTTTTTTTTTTTTATATTTTTTTTTTTTATTTATTTTTTATTTTTTTTTTTTTTTTTTTATCTTTTCTGTTTATTTATTTTTTTTTTTTTCTTTTTTTTTACAATTATGTGTTTTTGGTGATTGAAAAATTACGAAAAAGAAATCGTTGGTGCACTATTCCACCTTTTGGTCAACGGATGACTACGGAGAAAGGCATATGTGTATATTAGAATTTTACCATGCTGATGCAAGCACACGGTCATTAACTAAAATACTGTCTTTCACCATTGCATATTTGTAACTTGGTTTCAAAGCTTGTGTGAAAGTTATCATTCTTTGGTGGTTACAACAAGTATCCAGTAGGGTTGAAAAAAAAATTTGTATGGCTTCGGAATGCTTTCACTCAGGACGCCTAAGTACACATTGTTTTCCTGCAGAAAAGAATGGGTGATTGAGAACACTTAATTTATTAATCGGATGGTTTTTGGACTCTGGTAACTAGATTTGTTTTGTGTTTCTTGGCTTCTACCGTGAAATTTGCTTCAATTGAAACTCCAGGTCAAGTTTATTATTCATTATGTGTGATATGAAACATATATGAATTTTAATATCAGGTCCTGAGGACGGCTTTACCATATTCTGTGTCCATGAGACTGGCTCAAAGTTGACCAGTCCTGATACGGCTTATCCATGTGGTCAGAGGCTCTGACTTCGCTCACGTTGACCCAGTCTGATACGCTTACCATGTGTGTCAGACGGACTGCTCTCCTCACTGTGGACCAGTCTGATACGCTTTAACCATGTCTCAGGAGTCTGCCTGCTCACGTGGCTATTCTGGATACGCTTACCAGGGGTGTGTCAGAGACTGCTGCTCCACGTGGACCAGTCCTGAGGACGCTTTTAACCATGTATCAGAGACTGCATGCTCACGTTCGTGGACCCAGTCTGATACGCTTACCAGTGTCTCAGATGTCTGCTGCTTCACCGTGGGCCTATTCTGATACGCTTACCACTGTGGTCAGAGGACCTGCTGCCTCACGTGAACCAGTCTGAGGACGCTCTTACCAATGTATCAGAGGACTGCTGGCTCACGTGGACCAGTTCTTGATACGTCTTTACCATTGTCTCAGAGTCTTGCTGCTCACGTTCCCCCAGTGGGACACAAGTCTGATAACGCTTACTCATTGTTGTCAGGAGACTGCTGCTCACAGTTGACCAGTCTGAGACGCTTACCATGTGTCAGAGACTGCTGGCTCACGTGACGCAGTCTGAGGACGCGTTACCATGTATCAGATGACTGCTGCTTCACGATGACCAGTCTGAGACGCTTACCATGTATCAGAGGATTGCTGCTCACTAGTGGACCCAGTCCTTAAGACGGCTTACCATAATGTGTTACGCCCCTGGTACGCCGCTTGCCCTGGGTCATGTGATGGGCGATTGACTGGCTGCTTACATGACCCAGTAAGTTGCCACATGAACTCGTGGGTGGATGAGCCATCAAAACTTTTATAACGCTCTTAGTTTGCCAGTGGTGGCCAGTGGTATATCTGATGTTGATTATACTGTTTGGATAGAAAAAGTTGTTCTACGAGGCAGGATGGCCTGTAACCGTCGACATTGGATTCTATAAAAATAAAATAATATTTATGGTTGGTTTATTCATTTAACAATCAAATGGTAACTAAAACCTCCTACATTAAGTGATTTTTCTTTCAGTGAATTCAGTGTAGTGTACGAAGGACAAAGCTAGTCACTGAGGGCGGGTGTCTCAGATGTTACAATGTTAAGGTTAATAATCCGTCTGTCTCGTCGCGCCAAGATCGTTTGTCGCAGATTAAGTATTGTGCTCAGGAGCGCTTAGTTTCTTATTAAGTTTGGGTTCTCGAATATCGCTGCTTAAGAGGAAATGACTTTGAAAAACACATTTGAAAATACAGCAAATAGTAATCAGGAGTAATTTTAAATTGTACTCTGCAAAACCGTTGATCTCTATATAAATACATTTATAAAACTTTGAATATCATATTATAGTGGATTACAAGTTTCTATTCACAAATAAGATAGACAACACAATGTTTTTCTATACCGCATATTTTTAACTTGTAATTTGTGTAAGGCTCAGCCCACTCTATATGTATAAGTTATTTTTTTAAGTCCTCATTACTGATCAAAAGGTTTTATTATTCTATAAGACTATTTATAGATTTACTATATAAAACATTAATTGAAGTTATTTTTACTAATAAGTGAAAATTTTAGGATTTTTTCAGAACATTATCACATTATTTAGTTTGTTTTATAAACAGCCAGTAAGTTTCAAAATCTACAATCTGATCTCTTCTTCAAGGTGAATAAATAACACATTACTAAAATCATTAGCTTTATTAATCTGATTGCTGCTATGGTGTTAATTATCAAAAACTTTTGAAGGAAGAAATCACAATGCAATAACTCGAAACGTAAGTTGGTACCCAATATTTCATATTAACTGTACAGTAAAAAATATCCGTAACAACTCAATTCAAACTTCAAGCGAGATATGAGTATTAAAATACACTTTACAGGTACAAGCCTATGAACAGTGGAAGATCTATTATTCTGAACAAATTTTCTTGGAACAACCTTTCCTAACATATTATATCGATATGAAAAATTCATAAAATATAAAGAAGTGAAAGAAACAAGATGTCAGAGGGACATAGGTTAGTGGGTGACACGGATGATGAAAAATCTTTAGCAACATCAAAACTACATTTACGCTTAGGGCGTTTTGTGGCCTAATATAATCAAGAATTTACGAGTACTAAAATAATTAAAAAAGAAATATAAAAGTGACGTAATACTCCCACTAATCCGCGAGGTTTGTAAACTGGCGACGCTCATGACTCCGCTTACAATGAGTTTACAATCCGGCGGTAAGCAGGGATGATCACCTTCTTCATTTCCTGTAGTTTTCCAGTTGGGTGTAATAAAATTATCAGTGATTCCAACCGGCATTGAAAATTAGTTAAGACAAATAGATAAAAAGCCCAAGTAAGATGCTGTAAATTCTCGAGTATATACCCTGGCTATTACCAAAGGACAAAGTGATAAGACTGCAGGCCAGAATTACGTTTACTTACTTACCTCACAGCAAATTAATGCATTTGTTTTATTTAATATTAATATAGGAAAAAAACATAAAACAAAAAAAATACATCTGTGTCAGGTTTAGTTATTGACAAAAAACATATAATAATTTAAAATTTTTATGAACTTTCAATTCTAAATGTTTTATTGTTATTGTAGTTTTTTAATTGTAATTATTCACTCATATACGACTGGGCACTAATTTCTTATAGGTCAAAGGAGACTTATATTTACGATTACTTAAAAATCCTAGACTAAAATACTTAACTCTGAAATTATTCGAAACATTTCGGTATGATGTAAAACACGAAGAATAAAGGAGACCACAAAGTGCACTCACAGGAATCCCTGAAACATTTGTCGGTTGTCTCGTTGAAAGTTAGGAGTGTATGTTAAGCAGTGTACTAATAGTAGTTTAGTTGTGGTTACTTCTTCCTTCCATTTTAAAAATTTTTACATATTTAAGATATTTATTTCTGTATATAATTTCACAAAACCATTCACATAAACATTCTATTTAAATAGAATATTTGTTTATGTGACATTGAATTAGTTATGACAAATAGGATAAAAACCCAAGTAAAATCTGTAAATTCCCGATTAATACCCTTGCTATTACCAAGGAACAGTGATTAAGACTGCAGAATACGTTTATAACTTACCTAACAGCAAATTAATGCATTTTTTTATTAAATAAAAATAGGAAAAAACATTAAAACAAAAAATACATCTGTGTCAGTTTTAGTATTGACAAAAACAATATAATAA